>NC_086447.1:649775158-650075158 GCF_028390025.1 Pseudophryne corroboree
TTGTACACTAATGGTTATCATAAAAACAGATATGGAAACAATCACCAGAGATCAACCAAAAATAAACAATATTAATAAACCTACACTAGGAGACAAAGATTTGATTCAAAAACCGTGACCCCACACCAACAGAAAACAAAACCTTTAGCATTGGATTTTATTATTTGAGAAAGAAGACTCTTTCACGGAAACAGATTCTCGCCTCTATGGAAGAACATTGGGGTAATTCTGAGTTGATCGCAGCAGGGACTTTGTTAGCAGTTGGGCAAAACCATGGCCCTCATTCCGAGTTGATCGGTCGCAATGCGAATGTAGCAGAGTTACACACGCTAAGCCGCCGCCTACTGGGAGTGTATCTTAGCTTCTTAAAAGTGCGACCGAAGTATTCGCAATATTGCGATCACAAACCTCGTAGCAGTTTTGGAGTAGCTTCAGACTTACTCTGCCTGTGCGATCAGTTCAGTGCTTGTCGTTCCTGGTTGACGTCACAAACACACCCAGCGTTCTCCCAGGCACTCCCACCGTTTCTCCGGCCACTCCTGCGTTTTTTCCGGAAACGGTAGCGTTTTCAGCCACACGCCCCTGAAACGCCGTGTTTCCGCCCAGTAACACCCATTTCCTGTCAATCACATTACGATCGCCGGAGCGATGAAAAAGCCGTGAGTAAAATTACTTTCTACATAGCAAAGTTACTTGGCGCAGTCGCAGTGCGAACATTGCGCATGCGTACTAAGCGGATTTTCATTGCGATGCGATGAAAAATACCGAGCGAACAACTCGGAATGAGGGCCCATGTGCACTGCAGGGGAGGCAGATATAACATGTGCAGAGAGAGTTATATTTGGGTGTGGTGTGTTCAATATGCAATCTAAATTGCAGTGTAAAAATAAAGCAGCCAGTATTTACCCTGCACCGAAACAAAATAACCCACCCAAATCTAACTCTCTCTGCACATGTTATATATGCCTCCCCTGCAGTGCACATGGTTTTGCCCAACTGCTAACAAAGTTCCTGCTGCGATCAACTCAGAATTACCCTTATTGTACCCCTTATTTTTATTACATTACTAAATTGCACAAAAACAGAAATCCAGTTATCTCCAGAAGTGATTCCCTCACATCAGCACTGTCAAGATATGTAAGTACATAACTATAAAATTTGTTAGTAACCACTGTCCCTAAGGGACTCTTATTCAAAAATTTTAATTACTAAGATGAATTAACTCTTAATGACACCATCAAGGTATATCAGCCATTAGATTTTATTTTATAAATGAAAGTAACCTTAATGTAGAACAAATGAATTTATTTTAGATAGCATAACCATTTTAAATTTAAAGAGTATATTTACAAATACAAGGAATTGCTATGGCTACTAAGGGCGATGCCGATGTTATCGCAATGGAGCGATTATCAGCAAACTGCATTTATGCTGTGATCACACTGCCCAGGAACCTTTGCAGTGAGGTTTTAAATGCAGAGTGATAGACAGAAAGGGATGATTTGGGGAAGTTAACTGGGAGTGGCGTCAAAAATAAAGGCATTTCATGGCCATTTTGGGGGCATGTATGTTTCTTCTGCTCCAATTACAGTATATACAAAGAGAAACATGGAGTCAGCTGCGCTACTGCCATGGACAGTATGTGTAGCCATAGGTCTACCCATGCATTCAATGTTCCTCATTCTTGCGTATAGGCTGCGCATGTGTATGCAGGTGCGAATGAGAATGCGATTGCTCCAGTGGGCGTATCTTTTCATTTCAGGGCAGCAGCTTCACTTGCTAACATTAGCAATTCCATGGCATATAAAATCGCACTTGCTAACCCTAATTGCGCATCAAGCTATATAAATCTTTTCATGGGCTTCTGAGTAAATAACATGTGTCACAATAATAAATTTTTAAAATTAATGATTACATCACATTGATTACATTACTTATATATGGGAAGGAGATGAATTAAGTCTTTTAAACTTTTTACATTTTTAAGCAACAATGACCTAAATTTATGCCTTGATTCCACTTTTAATAGACAGTTGTGTTTTTACACCTGGATATTAAGTCCACGATGACTGGATTGAAATTTACACATTCAACAAAGAAATGGATGCAAACAAGTACCTCAAAACCTCAAGTTACCACAACTTATAATGAATTAGGAACATACGCAAAGGCCAATTTAGACGGGTCAAAAAAATTGACAAATTATAAGAAAATCAAACATCAAGTTGCTTTAATTTCAAACAGATTCAAAGAGAGAGGATACCCCCACAGGATTGCTTCAGAAAAGCACCAATGAAGCTGAGATGTTAATAGGAGGAACTCCAAAATAAAAAATTGTTCCACCAGAAAACTCACTCTACTTTTCAGTGTCCAAGAACCACAAATTAAAAATTTAAAAGATACTATCAAATCTCTGGCCCTTACTCCAACAGGACCTCCTTTTGCAAAAAAAAATCTCCATCCTAAGCCAGGAGATAGGATATCTTTAGAAGATCACCATCTTTAAAACAGGACCTGGTACCAACTGTCCCTAGAATGAGAACCACTACAGTAGATAACTGGCTCAATATCAGGACAAAGGTATTTTACCCATGGGTCAGCTAAAATTCATGTAAAATGGACAAATTCTGTTCCAACGAGAAAACAATATTGAATACCCCATTAAATCAAATGTTACATGTATATGTGCTTATGTCATAAACCTTCTGGGGAAGACATCCAGTCTGCATCTTTTGGGGGTTTAACAACCCATAGTATGTCTTAACATTTTCTTGTTACTCATAATCAAAACAGCACTGGCATATAAGGAGTATTCAAAGACCCAAGAAGAGTAGACAGATCATAAAGATTACTCCAAAGAGAGACTTTTGGGATTTACAAATTAAAAACACTGTCTAAAAAAGTCTAAACATAGACAATAACCTTGCCTCCTTTCTCTGAGATGTCACCTGTTTGCCTATTATCTCCTTTTTGGTTTTAATACCATTAACATGTCTTATTCATTATGACCTTTCATCAATCCATGTATCTGCAGGTCTCTCTTAGGTAAATCTATACCTTCATCTTTCCACACTCCTGAGCTACTGTATATCAAGCAACATTTTATCAAAGATAACAACCAAAGGACACTGTCAAAAATCTTCTTATTGTTTTTTACATATATTTATTGTGTGTGTGTGTGTGTGTGTGTGTCTCTATCTATCTATCTATCTATCTATCTATCTATCTATCTATCTATCTATCTAATGCCTCCCTGATGGTATTGCATGATAGATAAGTATTTGCCTGTATTTCTCAGCATTGAGGACACCATTAGTCCTGACCAAATCACTAACTCCATTTACTGAAATGCAGCCCCAAACTTGCAAGGAACCTCCACCATGCTTCACTGTTGCCTGCAGACACTCATTATTGTACCACTCTCAAGCCCTTTGGCGAACAGACTGACTTCTGTTACAGCCAAATATTTCTAATTTTAACTCATAAGTCCAGAACACCTGCTGCCATTTTTCTGCACTCCAGTTCCTATGTTTTCACGCGTAGTTGAGATGTTGGCCTTGTTTCCACATCGACGTTATGGCTTTTTGACCACTATTCTTCCATTCTTCCATTAAGACCACTTCTGGCCAGACTTCTCTAAACAGTAGTTCTGTGCTGATGGCACTGCTGGATATCTTACATTTTCAAAGGGAAGTAAGCATGATGTGGTTTCATCTGGCCGACCACTGCATCTATGGTCCTCAATGTTGCCTGTTTCGTTGTACTTCTTCAAAAGAGCTTGAACAGCGCATGTTAAAACCACAGTCTGCTTTGAAATCATTCACCTCACCAAGTTTTAAGCCTCCAACTGTTTCTGTTTCAGTTAATGACTCAACCTACATATGAAAATAATGAACATTATCACCTGTTTGATATGCTTGGTTAATCATACACCTGACTATAATCTTACAAAATCCCTGACTTTGTGCAAGTGTACCTAGAAGATTTGAAGCTGTTTTAAAGGCAAGGGTGGTCACATCAAATATTGATTTGCTTTCGATTTATCTTCTGTTCATTCAGTTTGCATTTAGTTAATTGATAAAAATAAACTATTAACACTTCTATTTCTGAAAGCATTCTTAATTTACAGCATTTTTCCACACCTGCCTAAAACTTTTGCACAGTAATATATATATATATATATATATATATATATATATATAGTACACAGTAGTGTCCGGCACTCCTATACTGGAAGCAGCTGATCCCGGTGCCCGAATTTGGAATAATAGACAGCAAAGATAAACAAATGGCACTCAGGAATTCCAAGATGGTTATATCTGGTCTACGTTTCGGAGACCTTTAATCTCCGTCGTCAGGACATAAACGTAGACTCCGAAACGTAGACCAGATATAACCATCTTGGAATTCCTGAGTGCCGTTTGTTTATCTTTGCTGTCTATATATATATATATATATATATATATATATAGATAGTTGGAATAGGCGGCACTCGTAGGAATTTTCAAAGCAGAAGATAATCAGACCCAGCAGTCAGTGTAGTCAACGTTTCAATTTAGTAAATTGATTTTCGTCAGGACATCATTGATGCCCTGACGAAAATGTATTTACTAAATTGAAACGTTGACTACACTGACTGCTGGGTCTGATTATCTTCTGCTTTGAAAATTCCTACGAGTGCCGCCTATTCCAACTATCTATGCATTGCTTTTTGGAGGGCACCTAGGTTGATGTTTCTGACAAGGTGGAGTGCCGGGCATTTGTTTGCATATATATATATATATATATATATTAGCTTACTATCATGGGAAACTATTACATTGTGGCATTGAAAGGAAGACAGAGCTACTTGCACTTCTGGTGCATATGTATTGTGGATGCCAAATTCAAACAGATTGTTTGCACCTTGAATGAGGCAGGTCTAAGAATGATGACGTCTGCTCTTGCATATGGAAAAGTTGGGTGTTGTGATCTCATAGATGTACAGTATGTGCTGTAGAACATGCATATGGTTGCATTAGAATTCCAATTGCACTTCATGTGTATTCTGTTTGCACTGGGCGCACATAATTGCTTTTGCATTACGTACATATGACTCAGAATCAGACCCATTATCTTCTGGGAGACTGAATGAAGTATTAGCACTTATGGGCATATTTATGAATATTATTTGTATTCAAATAGTGTGAAAAAGGGTGTTTTCACAATCTTTTCACATTATTTTAGTTTAATTTAAATGTATTAAAGGGCTAATCAGACCTCATTTCCCATACTTGTAATGAGAAATGCTATTGGGCCAAAATTAGTAAAAAAATAAATAAAGAAAGAAAGAAATAATACTGGAGGCAGCCCTGTGATAATAACGCTATTCTGAGACAGCTTTATCCACAGGTTGTTGGCTCATTCATCACTCTGACAGAGAGAGCAGAATATAGAGCCGGTGCCTGTGATGAGCTATGTGCATCTAATAAGACCACAGGCTGATCACCATTAAAAAAGCAACTTTTTTAAATTTACCTACAGCCCCAAATGATCAGTGCCCCGGTGCTCTCCAGTTATCTGATGTCTGCTGTAAATTGGCAACTCAGTTTACAGCACATATCAGATCAGAAGATCAGATGACTGGAGCTGAAAGAACGCACCAGAACACCGATCGCTGGGTAAGTGCAAGTGGGGGAAACCGAAGGCAGCACATGCGCAGCACATACCCGGGGTATTTTTTATGAATAATACCCAAAGAAGATTGTGGAGTGGATTCACAGGGACCAGGACAGCCAGAGCAAAAATATTTTGGTAAGAGATATATTTTGTTGTCTCTTAGTGAAATATATAGAGGCATGGCTACATGGGTAATGGTTGTGGCCACAGAATAGTATGTACCAATGCGCGCAGGGGCGGTGGTGGTGGGCAATGAGATGGGACTTGTTTATAGTTTAGTTTTTATGGCACTGTGCAACAGGCAGCCCCGCAACATCACTGCCTCCCTGCCTTGGGGGCGGAGCTCGGACAGACAGCCACTACCAGTTACCAAGCTGCAGGAGGGGAGGCAACAGAGGTTCTGCACCTACAGAGGCAGTACCTGAGGTGGCTCTCAGCCCTAGTCGGACAGCAGTGGGCAGGAGCAAAGGCGGCTCCTGGCCAGAAACTGACAGCGGCTCCCAGCTTGGCAGGTTGCATGTACCAGAGACCAGGGATACTTCACCATGGAGTGGTGAGAACTGTCTGATTACATTTGTAAGGAGCTATAGTCCTAGAGCTACACTCATACTCAGTAGTGCTCACAGGGAACAGATTGAAGGCAATTAACCCCCTCCTTGCTACTCTAGTTTCCATCCTTTTAGTACTGCAGTACAGTGATTCGCGGGTTATATAAACGTGGACAGGCTATATTTATTTAGCTGAGACCCCCTATCAGACCTTCAGCATCCACCAAATTTTGTTAGTAAGTAACCAAGTCAGTCTTTTCAACCTATCGGAGGCAGGTTAGCGGCCAACATTGCTTCATCATCTGGAGGCTGCAGGAACCCTTGGCTTGAACCGGTTTATCTGTTTAAATGCTCAGTGCTGCAAGTGGCAGTCCGTTCTTCTTAAACAGACAAAGACCATCCAGGGATATAGGATCCCATCCCACTTAACAGACCATCTTCTCCAAGAGATAGTGCCTTAACCCTCCACGGGAGTAAGCTATAACTGGCTAGGACTTCATTGTACTTTAGACCACCCAGGGAGGTGTAGAAAGGATATAGGACCTCAACAGTTACTACAGTTGCATACGAGGATATATTGTTGCAGCTACGCAAACAGGATCTTAGTACATAGCCCTTTTGCTAGACAGGATTAACTTCTCTTACTCTTATGTGATTTCCCAGTTGCAACCTCTACAGTAACTTGGATTCAGTGACTAACTCCAGGAGAGTAGCTACAGAAACTATAAAAAGTGCAATATAAATTTATATATATATATATATATATATATATATAAAATATATATATATATATATATATATATATACATACACTGCTCAAAAAAATAAAGGGAACACTTAAACAACACATCCTAGATCTGAATGAATGAGATATTCTCATTAAATACTTTGTTCTTTACATAGTTGAATGTGCTGACAACAAAATCACACAAGAATTATCAATGGAAATCAAATTTATTAACCAATGGAGGTCTGGATTTGGAGTAACACTCAAAATTAAAGTGGAAAAACACACTACAGGCTGATCCAACTTTGATGTAATGTCCTTAAAACAAGTCAAAATGAGGCTCAGTAGTGTGTGTGTGGCCTCCATGTGCCTGTATGACCTCCCTACAATGCATGGGCATGCTCCTGATGAGGTGGCGGATCGTCTCCTGAGGGATCTCCTCCCAGACCTGGACTAAAGTATCCGCCAACTCCTGGACAGTCTGGTGCAACGTGGCGTTTGTGGATGGAGCGAGACATGATGTCCCAGATGTGCTCAATTGGAATCAGGTCTGGGGAACGGGCGGGCCTGTCCATAGCATCAATGCCTTCATCTTGCAGGAACTGGTGACACACTCCAGCCACATGAGGTCCAGCATTGTCTTGCATTAGGAGGAACCCAGGGCCAACCGCACCAGCATATGGTCTCACGAGGGGTCTGAGGATCTCATCTCGGTACCTAATGGCAGTCAGGCTACCTCTGGCGAGCACATGGAGAGCTGTGCGGCCTCCCAAAGAAATGCCACCCCAAACCATTACTGACCCACTGCCAAACCGGTCATGCTGGAGGATGTTGCAGGCAGCAGAACGTTCTCCTTGGCATCTCCAGACTCTGTCACGTCTGTCACATGTGCTCAGTGAGAACCTGCTTTCATCTGTGTAGAGCACAGGGTGCCAGTGGCGAATTTGCCAATCTTGGTGTTCTCTGGCAAAGGCCAAACGTCCTGCACGGTATTGGCCTGTAAGCACAACCCCCACCTGTGGATGTCGGGCCCTCATTCCACCCTCATGGTGTCTCTTTCTGATCGTTTGAGTAGACACATGCACATTTGTGGCTTGCTGGAGGTCATTTTGCAGGGTTCTGGCAGTGCTCCTCCTGTTCCTCCTTGCACAAAGGTGGAGGTAGCGGTCCTGCTGCTGGGTTGTTGCCCTCCTACGGCCTCCTCAACGTCTCCTGATGTACTGGCCTGTCTCCTGGTAGCGCCTCCATACTCTGGACACTACGCTGACAGACACAGCAAACCTTCTTGCCACAGCTCGCATTGATGTGCCATCCTGGATGAGCTGCACTACCTGAGCCACTTGTGTGGGTTGTAGACTCCGTCTCATGCTACCACTAGAGTGAAAGCACCGTCAGCTTTCAAAAGTGACCAAAACATCATCCAGAAAGCATAGGAGCTGAGAAGTGGTCTGTGGTCACCACCTGCAGAACAACTCCTTTATTGGGGGTGTATTGCTGATTGCCTATAATTTCCACCTGTTGTCGATTCCATTTTCACAACAGCATGTGAAATTGATTGTCAATCAGTGTTGCTTCCCAAGTGGACAGTTTGATTTCACAGAAGTGTGATTGACTTGGAGTTACATTGTGTTGTTTGTGTTCCCTTTATTTTTTTGAGCAGTGTGTGTGTGTATATATATATATATATATATACCTGGACAGTTACCCCGGCACTCTCATTATCCACTGCGGGATACGTCTTGCTCCGGTGCCCTCCCACTCCGGGGGTCTCCCTCTGGTTTAGACAGCGGTTGAAGAAAGAGGCGGCACTCGGAGGCTGTGTATTGAAAAAAAAAAAAGTGCAATCAACGTTTCGGGGACCAGTTCCCCTTTTTCAGGATAAAGTGACAGTGCATAAACCAGTGTTTAAATAACATTCCCAGTACTCACCCCCCTCCACGTGCATACAATCCTTCCAGCACTTCCAGCTGGTCACCCATGAGACGTTAAGCTTTTCAGACCTTGAAGCAGAAGCTATTTTGCATAAGGAACCAGCCTTCACAGAAGGAGTTGTTACCACTAGTTCAGAGGCAGTTAAGGAACTCTTACGCCTCAAGAAACGAGAGATAGATTACATCTATCACAGTCGGACTCTATCGGACTATTTCAGGGCCAAACAATTGCCGAGGGGCTTCAGGGTCCACAATGTACCCACCATTGGGCGGTATAACATGGAATTTTGCAAAAGATGGATCCAGGTACTTAACAAGTGCTCCATGGACTTAATTCTCTTGGTGGTAGAGGAGTCCACCACAGAAGTTGAGAAAACAAAAGTGCTCATTAACAACCTTGAGTCTGAACATGGTGCATTGCTGGCATCTGAACAGTCGAAGGACCTGATGGAGAAACTGAAGGATCAGGTGGAACAGTATAGGATTAATCTGTTAAAATTAAAAAAAGAAAAATTCAACAAAGTACAAATGGATTATGCACACCACAGGGTGTACCCGTGGTTGGGCAACACCTCGAATTCCAGTGCCAGGTCCCGACCGCCCTACAAGTATAGGCCTAGGAGGGGAACGGGAGATAATACTACCTCAGCCAGCGACTCCGATGATGTCCGCGAGTCCTCATTGGCTGTCTCACAACGGGGGACCCCTTTAGGGGCAAGAACCCGTGCTGGGATTGCGGCACGGGGAGGAAACGCCTAAACACCAGAAGAGGTGGACAAAATAAAAGGCAAAAACAAAGCAAAACCCCCGAAAGGGAAGAAACGTTAATTTTCAACCTCTCGTCTACACCGCTGACACAGGCTGAAGAAAGTGTGCTTAATAAGGGGTTATCTTACGTACTCAGGGGTGTATCTAGGGGCCTGAGCGCCCCTGGCAAAGTAAGGGACCGGCGCCCACCCCCCTTGGGACACAGAGGGGGAGTCACAGGAGTGGGAGAGGGCAGGGAACTTGAGGGGTAGTTAAAGGAGAGGGTGTATGCAGGGACACTGAGGGGGAGTTATATGGAGGGGTGTAGTAGTGTATGCCGGCGGCCGGGCTCCCGGCGACCAGCATACCGGTGCCGGAATCCCGACCACCGGCATACCGACACGACCGCCGGCATACCGACAAGCTGGGCGAGTGCAAATGAGCCCCTTGCGGGCACGGTGGCGCGCTAAGCTATCTATTCTTCCTCCAGGGGGGTCGTGGACCCCCAAGAGGGAGAATAGATGTCGGTATGCCGGCGGTCGGGATTCCGGAGCTGGTATGCTGGGCGTCGGAAGCCCGTCCGCCGGCAAACAGAAGACCATCCATACAGAGGGTGAGGGCGGGGCCACTGAGAGGGATTTGATGCCGAGGAGGAATTTTTGGGGAGGGGGAGGGCAGGGACACTGAGGGGGGTTACAGGATTACTTATGGCAGGGACACTGAGGGGGAATTATTGGGAGGGTGGGGGCAGTGACATTGAGGGGAAGTTATAGGGAGGCTGAAGGCAAGGACACTGAGGGGAAGTTACAGGGAGGGTGAGGACAGAGACACTGAGGGGGGAGTTACACGGAGGGTGAGGACAGGAACACTGAGGGGGAGTTACAAGGAGGGTGAGGGCAGAGCCACTGAGGGGGATTTGACACCAAGGGGGAATTATAGGGAAGGTGAGGGCAGGGATACTGAGGGGGGTTACAGGGGGGTTGAGGGCATGGACACTGAGAGGGAAGTTACAACGAGGGTGAGGGCAGGGACACTGAGGGGTAAGTTACAGGGAGGGTGAGGGCAGGGATACTGAGCGGGAGTTACAGGGAGGGTGAGGGCAGGGATACTGAGCGGGAGTTACAGGGAGGGTGAGGGCAGGGATACTGAGCGGGAGTTACAGGGAGGGTGAGGGCAGGGATACTGAGTGGGAGTTACAGGGAGGGTGAGGGCAGGGATACTGAGTTGGAGTTACAGGGAGGGTGAGGGCAGGGATACTGAGCGGGAGTTACAGGGAGGGTGAGGGCAGGGATACTGAGTGGGAGTTACAGGGAGGGTGAGGGCAGGAACACTGAGTGGGAGTTACAGGGAGGGTGAGGGCAGGAACGCTGAGTGGGAGTTACAGGGAGGGTGAGGGCAGGGATACTGAGTGGGAGTTACAGGGAGGGTAAGGGCAGGAACACTGAGGATACATACACAAAACCACTAAACTTACTAAAGCAGACTAAACACACTTAGCTTATCAGGGCCTCTTCCAAGATGCTGCTGCTGCTGTCACCCCTTAGGCTCCTCTTCTCTCCAGACTCCAAGATTTCAGCCGCTGAGTGCCAAGTCACTATGGAAAGCTCCCAGTAGTCACTTCACCACTGGTCACGTTAGAGATGAGATAAGGGGAAGGTCACTGGGTGCAGCTGTAAAGTCTCTGCTCTGGCCCACTTCTGCCAAGGAGGAGGTGGAGGAGCTTGCCTTGTTGGACATCTGATCCTCTATGCCTGCCGTGGTTGAAAGAAAGTCCCCTGAGGTACATTACAGAGACTGTACTGTGGTGTGCACTACAGTACAGGCTTTCAGACATAGCTGCTCCACTGCATGTCATACTATAAATTGATAGGCAGTAGTGGGGCAGGTGCAGCATCGGTCAGCCTGTACTGTGTGTAAATGCTACAAAGACCTTTGACAGTTTTTGCCATGGGTGCCTGCCCCGCCCCCCATGGGTGCCCCCTCATCTGTGAATGACCCTCTGGCGGGTGCCCTGCCCCCACCCGCGGGTGCCCCCTCAACCCTCATCTTCAAGTGCCCCTCCGGCGGGTGCCCCCACCAGTGGGTGCGTGTCTTGCCCCCCACACGCGCAGGGGCAAATGCAGGATTTTTAGGGGGGGGTTTCCAGATACGAGAGGAGAGAGAGAGAGAGAGAGAGAGCGCACATATATAGGAAACTCCAACCCAATTCGAGTGTGTGTGTGTGTGTGTGTGTGTGTATGTAAGAGATATTCTGTACACACTAAGGCAAGGACCCATGGGGAGGGAGAGACAGAAATGGGGAGAGAGGGGAACACGAGGAGGGAGAGAGAGACAGAGAGAGCGGCAGACATGCAGAGAAGCTGAGAGACAGACAGACATGGGGGAGAGAGACAGGGACAGAGAGCGGCAGACATGGAGGGAGACAGACAGAGATGTGGAGAAAGACAGGGACAGAGAGAGGGAGAGAGACAGTTATGGAGAGAGAGTGTGACATGGGTATGGAGAGACAGAGATGTGGAGAGAGAGAGAGAGAGAGAGAGACAGATGTGGAGTGAATGAAATGTGGAGGGAAAGAGAGAGAGAGAGACAGACAGACAGACAGACATGGGGAGGGACCGATACAGGAAGAGAGAGTGAGACACACAGACATGGGGAGGGAGGAGGAGACATGGTGAGAGAAAGAGAGACAGACACAGGAAGAGAGATGGAGAGACACAGGGTGAGAGATAGACACAGGGAGAGAGATGGAGAGAGAGAGTCATAGACACAGGGCGAGAGATGGAGAGAGAGACAGATGGGGAAAGAGACAGACAGGGAGAGAGAGAGACATGGGGTGGGAATACTCTCAGCACTCACCCGATCAGCCAGCTCCCCTCCACCACGCGAGCCACAAAGTTGCTGCAGAGTCACTTCCTGCTTCTTCACCCGGCCAGCTCTGTCTCTGTCTCAAAGGTCCATGGGAACTGCCTGAGAGGAGCTGGCCGGGTGAAGAAGAAACTCAGCAGCTCCCCCTATGTTTAGTCAGCCCAGCCTCCACGTAAGTCTAAAGAGGCTGTGCACTACACATACACAAACAGCCTGTCTTGCCGGACTGAAGCTGAAGCTTCAACATCTGTCATGTGCACTGATAGATCGGAGTGCAGGGGGAGGTTTCCAGGCACTCGGACCCCCTTCACCCTCCGTGCGCATATGCTGCGGGTGTCCTGCCCCCCACCCACGGGTTCCGCATCATCTGCAAGTGCCCCATCTCACCCGCGGGTGCCCCCCCCCCCACACACCTTTGGTTGGCGCTGCACTTTTCACATCAGATAGTGCTCGCTGCTGCTCCCTCCTCTCGGCCAGCGCTGATGCTTCTAACACAAAAAAAGCATCAGTGAGCTTAGATGACAGACAGCACTGGCCGCGGGTGGCACAGCCAGGCGGTGCCCCCTCTCGGTGGGCGCCCCTGGCGAGTGCCATCCTCGCCAAACAGTAGATACGCCCCTGTACGTACCCACTAATTTTGGAGATGACTTTAGATGGAAAGTCAATACGTATAAACTGCACCGCACTTTAAAATTGAAAGAGCACTTTAGTAAACAGCCGTCAATGCCAGTTAAGACCCCATTGCCACATAGGATACAGAAACTTGGCCCCAAGTCAAGATTCGACCCAGTGTCCTACAACGCCTCCATCAAAACGTTTCACAGGATGCTAGAGTCCTCTAGGGACGAGAATAAGTCCCTCATATATCATAATTTACAACAGGAAGAGAGACTAGCATTAAAGTCATTAAGTAATAAAAAAGACATAATAATACGTGGGGCGGACAAGGGCGGATCTATTGTGGGTCAAGACACCGCGGATTATACTACCGAATGCCTGAGACTGCTGAATTATCAAGACACTTACATTATTTTAAGCAAAGATCCATCACAAGACTATAAAGAAGAGTTAAGGCTGCTGCTTGAGCAGGCCCGGGCAGAAGGCATTATTTCTTCTGAGGTGTTTGCAAAATTGTTTTCTGAATTCCCTGTGCCTCCCCTTTTCTATACTATACCAAAGATCCACAAGGACACACGGAAACCCCCGGGCAGACCAATTATTTCTGCCCGGGAGTCTCTGTGTGAGCCGGTGGCTGTGTATCTTGATGCATATCTGCAACCTTGTGTACAGGGTACCAGTACACACTTGAAAGATTCCAGCACCTTGTTAAATAAATTTGCAGCCATTAAACAGGTGCCAGCAGATGTCTCCTTGGCCACCATTGATGTCACCAGCCTGTATACCTGTATACCACACCAAGCAGGTCTACAGGCAGTCAGGAGATTAATTACGGGTAACATTCTGTATACAGGTCCTGATATTGATTTTTTTATGAATTTGTTACAGTTTACACTGTCACATAATTTCTTCATTTTTGATGGCAAATTCTACAGATAGCGAACGGGGTGTGCCATGGGGTCTTCCGTGGCACCCTCGTTCGCAAACGCTTTCATGTGGGAGGTAGAACGTGAGTTATTTTTAGCCAATCCTATGGTAGCAGAACGTCTATTTCTATATTATCGTTACATAGACGACGTGTTGGTTATGTGGCAAGGCGATGTACAGGATTTGATCAATCTGGTAAATACTCACAACCAGTCAGGGAGCCCGGTTAAACTCACCATGGATAGCAGTCCACATGAAATCTGTTATTTAGACATCTTGATTAAAATACAAGATGGGAGAATAGACACATGTCTATACAAAAACCTACAGACCGTAATATAATATTACGTCATGACAGCTTCCATCCACCTTCCACCATTAAGGGACTGCCATACTCGCAGTTTTTCCGAGTATGCAGGACCAACAGTCAAGAACAGGTTAGGAACCTACAGCTGGATGAAATGGAACGCAAGTTCCTAGACAGAGGTTACCCCCAGAAATTGTTGTCGACAGCACGCATAAAAGCGGTAGCAGTCAAGAGGGAGGATTTACTCAAACCAGCAAAGTACAAAGACATGTCCAAGATAATTCCCTGGGTTTGTGAACATAGAACAAATAGTAGGCAAGTGCAACAAAAATTACAGGTTCTATGGCCTATGGTGTCAAGTGACGCTGATTTAAGAATTTTTCAGGACACACGTGTCATGCCCAGTTACACAAAAGGCAGAAGCATCAAGGACATGTTGGTCAAAACCGATATGGCCAAATTTAAAGTGACACCCACCCATTTTATGACCAGAAAGAATGAGTGTTTTAAGTGCACAAGGTGCACGACCTGTTCACACATGTCACCAGGTGACACTATTTCGCACCCGTTTTCAGGTAAGAGCTTTAAGATCAAATGGCCTCTCACCTGTAGTTCGAAATTCGTGATATATGCTATCATGTGCCCCTGTGGGCGTTACTATATTGGCAAGACCGAATGCCAATTTAAGGTGAGAATGGCACAGCACAGGCAGGCTATCAGAAATGCCCTGTCCTCAGGTAGTGGAGAACAGCCGGTGGCCAAGCATTTTGTGGAACATCGACACAGCATGGCCACCTTAAAACATTGCATTATTGACCATGTTCCAGAATCAGCTCGAGGGGGGAACAGGGGCAAAAAACTCCTACAATTAGAGTCCGTTTGGATCCACAGATTAAACACTTTGAAACCCGGGGGTCTTAATGAAAATTTAGGTCTTATTAATTTTTTATAATTTTTTACAACTGTAGGCTACATCCCATAAGTTGCTAGCAGCCCGGGAGTATCCATGTTATTTAGTAAGTAATAACAATTTTTCCCCTTAGACCACATAGGACTTAGAGTAAATTGTCACCCCGGGCGGTTAGTCATGTTAGGTACCCCGCTAGTTGCAGTCCGCTTCATGTGAGGCGACATATGTATAGGTCCGTCTGAGGTACTTAGCATGTTAAAGGGTGTCACCAAACTTAATTAATAGGGTCACCGCGAGTTTTATGATGCAGTATGATTTTCATGTTTTTAATGGTGATATGTTTCCAGCTTATGTTTATAAACAGTACTTGTATGATTGATGTAGGCTTCAATATTGTTGAAATAATGGCACACAGCACTTTATTGACCGATTGGTCATCTTACATTTATTTACGTTGCACAGGCACTGCATGTGTTGATAATTTGTTGTTTTTGTTTATAGCGTTTCCATGGCCGCATCGAGGGGTTCCCGCGACGTCACTTCCTGGTTACGCTGATGTGAGCGGAGGCGCCGGGCGGAAGCTCCGACGAGGTGACCAGCTGGAAACGCTGGAAGGATTGTATGCACGTGGAGGGGGGTGAGTACTGGGAATGTTATTTAAACACTGGTTTATGCACTGTCACTTTATCCTGAAGAAGGGGAACTGGTCCCCGAAACGTTGATTGCACTTTTTTTTTTTCAATACACATTGATTGTACAGCCTCCGAGTGCCGCCTCTTTCTTCAACCGCTATATATATATATATATAGGGTTTATCAGCTATAAATCAGTAATCCAGTTGACGATAACGCTCCCTTGTGTTGAGCTCACACCTTGCCAAGGTGAGGGAGTCTATACACTCATATCACCCACTGGATATTTATGGAACTATCAAAAATCTTTATGTACAATATTCTGTAAGACCTTTTGTATAAGGCTTTTTATGAATATGTTGCTATCCTGCTATTAAATAATTTTATTCTAATTGGCCTTGGGCCGTTTGTTTGGGTGACTTTCTGGTGAAGGGTTATCCACTGCAGGAACCCAGAAAATCTCGTTTTCTACAGTATAATATATATCCATTTGGAAGGACTTCCGTTTAATCTATACAGTCAATATACCGCACTCAGGAATTGTTTTTTCTGTCTCATGTAATTTTGAGATTTGTCAACGGAGATCTCACCTGTAGTGCTGCTTTTCTCTTTGAGCGCAAGATAAGGATATTTTCGGTGTTATATATATATATATATATATATATATACACATACACACACACATTTATGCAAAAGAGAATAGAGAGGCGCACAATAGTAAAGTATGTCTTCTTTAAATCAGTGTATTAGGTAGCATATACACTCACAATTTGTCACATAACATAGGCATCTCACAAATAGCGGCTAACACTGGACTCTCAGCTACATGTGAAGGCTCCAATCCATTCAGCGTCCCGAAGATCCCCGGCGTTGTCCCGGAAGCAAGTCGTGGTACAAGCCTCAATCTCAGCTGTGTACAGGCGTCACTTCCGCTTAGTCATCAGGTCACCCAGACCGGTTTCGTCTTTCGACTTCCTCAGTGGGCATGTCCATACATTACACAAGGCAATATTTAAATAGAGCTGTGCCTTAAGCAATTGGATACTTAACTAGCCACAGGTGTGCTTAATTACTTCACCAAACAATTTACCACCAATACATCAAAATATAAATGCATATTAACATATTTCATCATAACATTAACACACACATTACAACATTGCACATGTTATAAAAATATATATAAATTCATAAAGCAAGCTGTCTAGTTGCAGTCGCCATTTTATAGGAGACCAAATACAGTACATCATAGACCCTCTATTTCAATCACAAAAAATAAAAAATAAAATTCTTTCATAATTAAAATATCCTATTTAGACACATAGCTTGCTCTGGCATATATATTAATATGCCTAAGCAAAGTTTAAAACAATACATCAATACAAAGGTAACCCCAGAGAGGGGCGGTATATTGTGCATCACAGGGATTCAAAATCCTGCAACTGTGGTGTACCCGCCCTCCTCCAGTAATCACCACAAAAAGGAAAGAAAATAGTAAAGAGATAAGTAAGAAACAAGGGAATAGAAAAAAAAACTATCCACAGACGTTGCAGGGGCCTCTTACGCGTTTCTCCGCCTCTCTATGCATCAGCGGCTTCTTCAGAGAAGGTTCCCTGAGGCCCCTGCACCCATCCGTCCGGTACCGGTCCGCTCAACCCCGGCTAATTCATTACCTGCAGGTATTTGTACCTATTGCTTTGGACACTCCAGATATGGCACCACTAATGGGATAAAAGCACCAGGAGACGGGAGGAACTACTGCATCTTGATGAGAGATTGAGCAAACAGGTGATAAAAAAGCAGTGCTGTTGCACTATTACTAACTGACAATTATATACAAGCTATTGCAACATAGTAATCAGCATGCTGCACTAACCAATTAACATTGATGTAAAACTTAATATAACTAAACCAAGCAGTTGATACTAGTGATGAGCGAGGTTCGGTTTTACTCGGTTTTACTCGGTTTTACTCGGTTCTCAAAACGGCATCTTATTGGCTATCCAAAACACGTGACATCCGTGAGCCAATAAGATGCCGTTTTGAGAACCGAGTAAAACCGAGTAAAACCGAGTAAAACCGAATCCGCTCATCACTAGTTGATACTAGTGTGTTGAAATACCACTATCAGCGTTAACATCTTGCAAAGGACTACCTAATGGTAAACAGTTTGTAATCCACATTAAGTAAGGAAATAGGTTGGTATGAGTAAGGGAGAAGAGGATCTTTACCTGGTTTGGGTAAAACACGAATCAGAGCTGAATTGAAATGGTGCGGTATAGTAAAAGTTGAAATAATAGAGTTAAAAAAGGTGGCCAGGGAATCAGCTATTTTAGGGGAAAGCAATTTAAAAATCTCACCAGACAGACCGTCAGAACCAAGGGATTTTATAGTTTTAAGGGCCTTAATAGCATCTACAATTTCAATAACGGTAAAAGGTACAGTAAGAGAGTCCGACCGACTGACCAGAGGATATTTGAGGCAGCTGAAGTGTCTCCCAAAAAGAGTGCTTGTTGTCTTGATCAATATCATTGTGTGAGTAAAGATCCTTATAAAAAGTATGAAAGATATCAGTCACTAACTTCACTTCACATTGTACAGTATCAGTGGAGTCTTTAAGAGCCGTTACATGGTGGGGACCTCCATCAGGCTTAAGAAGATTGGAGAGCAGACGGCTAGGCTTATCCCCATATTAAAAAAAGTATACTTGCCCGCAGTAAGGAACCTATTATCCATCTGTGTTAAAGTGTAGTCAAAGTGGAGTTTAGCTTCCCTATTCTTCTGCTTATTAGCTAACATGGGTGAGGCCTTGAAAGATTGGAAGGAAGACGTGAGTGTAGATTGTGCCGCCCTATAAGTAGCATTCTGGTCTCTCCTATATTTCATCATATAGGTAATTATGTCCCCCCGCAGGACAGCTTTAGCGGCCTGCCAAAAAAAACAAGGTTCTGACACATGATCAGAGTTATTAAAACAATAAGAGTCCCAGGATGCTAGCAACATAGATTGTAAACCTATAGAGGCTGCCAATTTGGCAGGAAATCTCCAATGGAAATGAGTTCCCAGAGTGAATTTACCCTGTAGTAAAATGGCAATGGGAACATGATCCGAAACACTTATGGGGTTAATATCTGCTTCAATGACCATGGGGGACAGATCAGTGGACACAAAAAAAATCAATACGGGAAAAATAATTATGAGTAGCAAGTATATTCTAGTTCAACAGGGTTACATAAACGCCATATATCGATTAGGCCTAGTTGTTCAGACACATAGGGGTATATTTACTAAGATTCGTAATTATCGGAATTTGGAGGGAGATTAAATACGAATGATATCGAATGTGTGAATTTGCAACTTTTTGAATTTTTTACGCCTCATTTACTATGCTGTCGTATTCTACATTTTCGTGTTTTCTGATGTCGATGTCATTCGTAATTTTGGGCAGTGTTTTACGGGAGTGATTAGTAAAACACTGCCGAACTTAACACAATGAATCCCGGCCGGATCTGTGAGATCCGTGCAGGGCTTCATTGTGTACCTTAAAAGAAGTGTATAAAGTGTTAAAAATCCTGAAAAAAATTGCGTGGGGTCCCCCCTCCTAAGCATAACCAGCCTCGGGCTCTTTGAGCCGGTCCTGGTTGTAAAAATACGGGGGAGAAATTGACAGGGTTTCCCCCATATTTTAACAACCAGCACCGGGCTCTGCACCTGGTGCAAAAAATACGGGGGACAAAAGACGTAGGGGTCCCCCATATTTTTAACACCAACACCGGGCTCCACTAGTCAGAGAGATAATGCCACAGCCGGGGGACACTTTTATATTGTTCCCTGCGGCCCTGGCATTAAATCACCAACTAGTCACCCCTGGCAGGGGTACACTGGAGGAGTGGGGCCCCCATAAATCAAGGGGTCCCCCCCTCCAGCCCCCCAAGGACCAGGGGTGAAGCCCAAGGCTGTCCCCCCCATCCAAAGGCGGTGGATGGGAGGCTGATAGCCTTTTGTGTAAAAAAAATATTGTTTTTTGTAGCAGAACTACAAGTCCCAGCAAGCCCCCCGCAAGCTGGTACTAGGAGAACCACAAGTACCAGCATGCGGGGGAAAGCGGGCCCGCTGGTATCTGGAGTTCTACTACAAAAAATACCCAAATAAAAACAAAACACACACACCGTGAAAGTAAAATTTTATTAAACATACATGCACACTTGCATACATACATACATACTTACCTATGTTGACACGAAGCAGTAGGTCCTCTTCTCCAGTAGAATCCAGGAATACCTGTAAATAAAATTATACTTACAAAGAATCCGGGGTAGATCGGTCCTCTTCCTAAATGTTATAATCCAGGGACTTGGTAAAATAAAAAAATGGAATACCCGATCCACGCACTGAAAGGCGATCCATGGTTACACATGGATCCCCTTTCCCCGACTAGCGGGATCCCCCGTGACTGCTGTCAAAAAGGTCCCTTCAGCCAATCAGGGAGCGCCATGTCATGGCACTCTCCTGATTGGCTGTGCGCTCCTGAACTGTCAGTGCGTAGATACAATGTAGCGCAGCGGCGCTACATTATGTGAATAGGGTCGAAGAAGATTCGTTATCTCCAAATAAAATGATTTATTATATATAGCCGGAGCATAGACAGTGCACAAAGTTAGCCTGGTAATTTCTAAAGTAATATCCAATATAATGTATTTACCTAAAGTATTGATAACCTGATGATGGATGTCAGACTTGATACCCTTGCGAATGAGGATTGCGACCCCCTTGCTTTGTAAGTATAAGAAGAAGCAGCAAGAACCTCATGTCGGAGCATACCAAGTTTAACATGCTCAGTAGGGGTTAAGTGCATTTCTTGGAGCATTGTTACATCTGCTTTCATTTTATACAGATAGGTGAGGATGCGTCTTCGCTTAATAGGGGAACTGATACCCCTAACATTCCAAGAAAATAAATTAAGTTGAGACATCTATATATTTAATATGAGGGAATCTAAAGACAGCAATATGTCCATAAATGTTAGAGACGTCCATCATCAAGTTACAACAAAAAACATGTCAGCAGTTCCTGAAAAAATCATAGTTGAGCAAACAGATACGGCAAAGACAAGATGAACCCCCACCCCATGTGGCAAAGTGGTTATATGAGAAAAAAAAACAGAAAAGAAAAAAAGGATAGGGAAAAGAGAAAGAAAAAATGGAGATAAGAAAAACAGGAGATGAAAATATATTAATCAGAGAATAATAACAATTAACTAGCATCTAACAGTTGTGATGCATATTAAAACAGATAACTGGCAATACCAAGACAGCGAACCTAAGGAAATAAAACAATGCTCCTTAGAGGAGAATAATCTGTAATCAAAAACTTCAAAACAGGAAATTTGGATACTCTCAACCTGCAAAAGAGAAAAACAGCAATAGCAGTAGCCACAAGGCAAAGTTATAATGAGACCATAGAACCTGAGGTCAGTCATTGTGGTCCATAGAGACTGAAGGGGAAGACAAAGTCGACACTGGCCTCAGTGACTCCATGGTTTCAGCTACAAAGCCTTTACCAGAGTCCACTGACGTGAAATCTATCGGACCATGTGGAGTGAAAATGCGCAGCTGCGCAGGATAAAGGAGGGCAAATAGGGTGCCATTCTTTACCAGCTCAGAGCAGATTGGAGACATTTCCCTTCTGGCTCTGGAAACCTCTGCGGAATAGTCCTGAAACAGGAACACTCTTTGACCATCCCAGTGAAGAGACCCTTTATTCCTGGCGGCAGCCCATATAATTTCCTTGTGTCTAAAATTCAAACATTTGAAGATAACTGGACGGGGTCTAGATTGATTGGAGGTGCGTGGTGGGCCCAGTCTATGAGCTCTTTCTATTTCAAGCAAAGATAATTCCTCTGGGATGTCCAAGAGGTCTGGTAAGTCAGAAAGGAGGAATTTAAGGAGGTCAGGGCCTTTCAACGATTCTTTCAAACCTACTATTCTCAGATTGTTATTCCTCAATCTATTTTCAAGATTGTTGATCAAAATGTGAAAGAAATACAGAGTAACTAATTAGCGCTAGAGGGAAAACCACATCCACCAATTTACAATGAAGTAAATCACCCCTTTCAAGAAAAAACTCCTTATAAGTATTGCCACTTAATATACTTATTTAAAATAGGAAATACAGTCCTTATTCATCCTTAAGGTGTCAATAATTCATCTGGAGGACAAAAAGACATGCAATAATAGTGCAGATTGTATTAGAAATTCAAATGGTCGTTTTATTGCACGATGTACACTTACAAACAAGTGATTTTTATATCGTATTAGATCATCCACACAGGCACTACAGCAAAGGACCTTTCAGGATATCCACGGCGTCATATCGTGTTCCATAAAAGACAAAAAAGTGCAAGATTGTTGATCCTCATCATCATATGTTGGCGTGAAGAGGAAAGAGAAGTGACCTGGTCTCCAATCCTATTCTTATTCACTGAGATCTGGTGCGACATAGAACTGAGTTCCGACTTCAGGTCCGACACTACAGACATAAATTTATCCGCCTGAGTTTGTAGCAGGGATTCCACCGTTTCTTTGATTGCTTTCACTATTTCCGAATAAGAAGGAGGAGCGGGAGGAGCCTTAGGAGGAATGGCAACTTGTGGATTTACTACAGTATCCAAGAAATCCGAAGCTGGCGATGGTAACGGCGACTCTGGACACGGCTCTCCTCATTTGCTTTCACTCCTATAGCATTGAGGTTTTGGTGCAGAAGAGTGTAAGAATTTGTCCATAATATCAGTTACAGACACATGAAGGTAGGAGGGAGGAAACGGTATGCCATTAGTAACGGATGCAGGAAAAACACGACATCACAGCTGTGTTCGGTGAAAGCTTACATAATAATAACACAGCGTCATCAGAGAGAATGGAGTGCATTTGTAATCCACCAGGATGACAGAACTATTCAACTGTGTTTATCCGTTGTAATAAACATCACCTCCAGTAATCATGGGAGAGTGAATGATGTAATTGAGAGAGACGTCACAAACAGCAGTATTGGTGAAGTGCGGTAGTAATCACGGCAATCCGACCGGCAGCATTACCGTGCAAGCACTACGACAAATGAAAAAGCAATAAGTGAGGGAATACACACAGTCTACCTCCCATGTACGGGGTGATGGGGGGGATAGGAAATATTCACTTTGTGGAGTTGGACAGGAGAAGAAGTCACTGGCATTGAAGAGTAGAAGGGGAGTAGTGGGGAGTAATGATCCAGACAATAGTGATGAGGCACAGGCAGTAAATATTAGCAGGAGGGATAATGTATCTCCACAGCCGTTCAATCTTATATAGGAGCCAGGTAGTGACACAGAAGTAAACCAGAGAAAGGAGACTGCTTCAGGACTGGTATCACAGGCTGGAAATCAGACAGTCACAAAATGGAGGATCCCATAGGAAATTCTGGATAATGGCACAGATCTACTCACTGTTATAGTCATTGCAGTAGCATCTATATACTCCACAGTATTCCCAGCAAGCAGGACATCCAGGGTGGTAAGCACAGGGAGAGATGTGGAGATATCAAGCAAGTGTCAGGGTCAGTCTCCAGATTTTTCCGTATTTTGGAATAATTGCATAGCATAATGAGATACTGTATCATTGCGATGGGAGCCAAGTCTAAGCACTGAATGTATTTATGTTTCATATACACTTTATACACACAGCCTGAAGGTAATTTTAGCCAAAATTTTTAATAACTATGTGTATTAAACAGTTTGTGTATATTCACACAATTCATTTATGTTTCATAAACACCTTATACACACAGTCTGAATGTCATTTAAAACAATGACATTATTAAAAATTTTAATAACTTTGTGTATTAAAAAAAGTTTGTGTACATTGAGCCATCAGAAAACATAGGTTTCACTACCTCACTCTCACTCAAAAAATTCAGTATTTCGGAATATTCCGTATTTCTGAATATTTGGATATGGGATACTCAACCTGTATACAGTATATGCCAGAGCAAGCTATGTATCTAAAAAGGATATTTTAATTATGAAAGTTTTCTATTTTTGTGTAATTGAAATAAAGGGCCTATGATGTACTGTATTTGGTCTCCTAGAAAATGGTGACCACAACTAGGCAGCTTGTTTTATGAATTTATATATATTTTTATATGTGCATTGATGTAATGTGTGTGTTAACGTTATGCTAAACTGTGTTAATATGCATTTATATTTTGATGTATTGGTGGTAAATTGTTTGGTGATGTACTTAAGCACACCTGTGGCTAGTTAAGTATCCAATTGCTTAAAGCATAGCTTATTTAAATATCGCTATGCGTAATGTATGGAAATGCCCACTGAGGAAGTCGAAAGACACAACCGGTCTGGGTGACCTGATGACTAAGCGGAAGTGACGCCTGTACACCTCTGAGATCGAGGCTTGAACCGCGACTTGCTTCCGAGACGACGCCGGGGATGGGGATCTCCGGGACGCTGAATGGATTGGAGCCTCCTCATGGAGCTGAGAGTCCAGGGTTAGCCGCTATTTGTAAGATGCCTATGTTATGTGACAAATTGAGAGTGTATATGCTACCTAATATTATTATTTTAAAGAAGACATACAGTACTTCACTATGGTGCACCTCCTTATTCTCTTTTGCATTGTAGACACAGCCCATTGGACAGGGAATACAAGGGGCGCAACACTATATTGAAGCACCTCGAATTGCAGGATGTTTTTATATAAGTCTCAAGACTAGAGATATTGGACTTTGCGCAGACGGAATTCCTTTTGTCAGATATATATATATATATATATATATATATATATATACATACAGTATAAGGAGATTTATGGTAAGACTTACCATTGTTAAATCTCTCTCTGCGAGGTACACTGGATTCCAAAGGGAATAACATCGGGGTGTAGAGTTGGATCTTGATCCGAGGCACCAACAGCCTAAAGCTTTGACTGTTCCCAGGATGCACTGCACCGCCTCCTCTATATCCCCGCCTCCAGGCACTGGAGCTCACTTTTGTTAACCAGTCCAATACAGTAGAAGTTAAAAGAGACGACAGTAGTTAGTAGCCACAGACAACCACATTCTCACGACAGGAGAAGGTACCAGCAGCTAAACCCATACAAACCCAGAGAAGCTAAGTGCGTCAGGGTGGGCGCTCTGTGGAATCCAGTGTACCTCGCAGAAAGAGACTTAACAATGGTAAGTCTTACCATAAATCTCCATTTCTGCAGCGGGGTACACTGGTTTTCCACAGGGAATAACATAGGGGATGTCCTAAAGCAGTTCCTCATGGGAGGGGACTCACTGTAGCGGGCACAAGAACCCGGCGTCCAAAGGAAGCATCCTGGGAGGTGGAAATATCAAAGGCATAGAACCTGATGAAAGTGTTCACTGAGGACCATGTAGCTGCCTTGCACAATTATTCTAGGGACGCCCCACGGTGGGCCACCTAAGAAGGTCAGGCGAAGGCCTAAGTCCAAACCCTGTTGCAGAAAAGCCAAAACTATGGCAGTACTCAACTTGTACGCATCATAATTCTTAGCCGCACACCAGGTAAACTAAGATTTCCAGACCCTATCCGATCCGAAGCCAGTTTACGGGCTTTCAACATAGTTTGAATGACCGCCGCAGAAAATACCTTGGCCCTCAGAACTTGTGTAGACACGAGGGCCCTGAACGAGGAGGTCTGGGCATTGCGGAAGTAGAAGAGCACACTCTATCGAGAGACCCTGCAAGTCTGAGAACCAATGCCGTCTGGGCCACACTGGAACGATTAGAAGTATTAATCCTCCTTCTTGCTTGAACTTACTTATTACCCTGGGCAGGAGTGACACTGGAGGGAACACGTATCTCAGCCAAAAGTTCCATAGAATAGCCAGGGCATCCACGAACGCTGCTTGAGGATCACCTGTCCTTGCTCCGAAGACTGGAACTTTGTGATTGTGTCGATACGCCATCAGGTCTACATCTGGTAGGCCCCACTTGTCCACTAGGAGTTGAAAGACTTCCGGATGAAGGCTCCACTCTTCGGTGTGTATGTCCTGATGAATGAGGAAGTCTGCTTCCCAGTTGAGGACCCCCGGAATGAACACTGCCGATATGGCTGGCCGATGGTGTTCCACCCATAGAAGAATCTTTGACACTTCTATCATTGCCATGCAGCTTCGAGTGCTGCCTTGATGATTTATGTACGCCACCATGGTGGCGTTGTCTGACTGTACTTGAACAGGCCTGTTCTGTACTAAAGGCAGGGCCAGTTTCAGAGCATTGAACACTGCCTGCAGCTCCAGAATGTTTTTCGGAAGGAGAGATTCCTCCCTGGTCCATCGACCCTGAAGAGAGTGTTGCTCCAACACCGTGCCCCAACCCCGCAGACTGGCATCCGTCGTTAGGAGGACCCAGTTGGTGATCCAGAAGGAACGAACCGTACTCAATTGTTGGTCCTGGAACCACCAGCTCAGAGACAGACGAACTTCCGGAGTCAAGGAAATCATGTGAGACCTGATCCGGTGAGACAGGCCACCCCACTTGGAAAGTATTAACCACTGCAGAGGGCGAGAATGAAATTGAGCGTACTCTATCATGTCAAAAGCCGACACCATGTGGCCTAGTACTTGCATCGCCGAGTGTATTGACACACGAGGGTGAGAGAGGAAGCATTGTATCCTGTCCTAAAGTTTCAGGACCTTCTCCGGAAACAAGAACAGCCATTGGTTGTGTGTGTCCAGTAACGTCCCCAGGTGTACCATGCTCTGAGCAGGAACCAGCGAGGATTTCTTCCAGTTGATGAGCCACCCGTGGGCTTGCAGGAATTGGACCGTCAGTTCCAGATGATGGAGGACAACCTCTGGGGAGTTCACCTGGATCAACAAGTCGTCCAGATATGGCAGGATCCTGATACCCTGACGGCGGAGAAGGGCCGTCATCACCTTGGTGAAGATTCGAGGAGCCGTTGTCAGTCCAAAATGCAAGGCCTGGAATTGATAATGTAGGTTGCCAATAGCAAACCGCAGATATTGCTGATGCGACATGGCAATAGGTATATGTAGGTAAGCATCCTGTATGTCCAGGGATACCATATAGTCCTTGGGCTCCAAGGCCAGAACAATAGAACAAAGAGTTTCCATACAGTATTTGGATACCTTCACAAATTTGTTCAAAGACTTGAGGTTGAGAATGAGCCTTGAGGATCCATTTGGTTTCGGAACTAGGAACAGTGTTGAATAGTACCCCCTGCCTCATTGAGCCAGAGGCACCGGCACTATCATTCCTGTGTCCAGGAGGGATTATACCACCAATTGTAGAGGGTTTGCTTTCAACGGATCCGAAGGGATATTTGTCGAGCAAAACTGGCGAGGGGGACGTTTCTTGAAAGAGATGGCGTATCCGTGAGTGGCGACTTTCCTCACCCAGGCATCTGAAGTGGTCTGTAACCATGCTTGGGCGAACCGTAGAAGTCGGCCTCCCGCCCTGGCGTCCGCCCATGGGGAGGCCCACCCCATCATGCAGCAGGCTTGTCTGGTTTGGAAGCAGGCTGACGGGCAGCCCAGGAACGTTTAGGTTTGGGCTTAGAGGTTTTAGAAATGCGAGCCTATTTTGGGTACGCCTACCCTTTGCTTTACTTGGAGGTCAAAAGGAATGAAAGGTGGTACTTTTAGCCTTCGGAGCCGAAGGATTAGTACTCAGCAGACATGCAGTTGTAGCAGATGCTAAGTCAGCAACAATCTTGTTCAGATATTCCCCAAAAAAGATGTTTCCCTTAAAAGGGATCACCTCCAAGGTCTTTTTAGAGTCCAGATCCACAGACCAGTACCGCAACCACAGGATCCGGCAAGCCAGAATGGACATAGTAGACGCTTTGGCTGCCAGCACACCGGCATCAGAGGCCGCCTCCTGAATGTAATGAGAGGCTGTGGTAATATATGAAAGACACTGTCTGACATTAACAGAAAAATTAGGAGGTAGCTCCGCTTCAACTTCTTGAACCCAGGCTATTGCAGCCCAAGAAGCCGCTATAGTAGGTTTATGCACAGCACCCGCAAGAGTGTAAATAGACTTCAAGCAACCCTCCACACGCTTATCCATCGGTTCCTTCAGAGAGGTGACAGTAGTGACAGGCAGAGTAGAAGACACCACAAGACGTGCGACATGTGAGTCCACCGGCGGCGGTGTTTCCCAATTTTTACTTAACTCTGCAGCGAGGGGAGCATCTTTTTTGACAGGGAGAATTTCTTTCCTGGAGACTACCAGGACCTCCTGACGTATGTCAACTAAATGGCATCAATGTATGTCAACTTCTGACGTTTAAACTTATCAGGTTTCTTAGACGTATCTGGAGGTTCAGTTTCATCATCGATCTGAAGAATCAGTCTGATAGCCTCCAAGAGGTCAGGAACATCCACCTGTGTTGTAGATTTCCCATCAGAAGCATCTGCATCAGTGTCTGATGGATCAGTATATACGCCATCTTCATAGGATGAAGTATCGGAAACATGCGTGGATGCTTAGATGACCCTTTGGTCCTAGGGGGGCGAGGGTCAGGATCTTATTTAACCAAGGACTGATTTAACTGCTGTAACTGAGTCGACAGAGAATCCACCCATGGTGGATTTACAACAGGGACAATATGTGATTGTACAGGCACAGGAGGTCCCACAGGGGCCGCAAGTGTTGTAACTAGCTTAGTCAGCAAATTAGAAAAAGCAGCCCAAGGTGGGTCTTGGTGTGCCACCGGTGCTGCAGGCTGACCGAGAGGTACAAAATCCCCAATACCTGGACCATCAGTTGGAATATTTTCCTTAGATAAATCTGCGGTGTCAGCACTGTATGACGCAGGATCAGCCACAGATCTCCCACCCTGTGACGCAGACATTATTGGAGAATGCAGCCCTATGGCGTAACAGTACAATATATCCAGACACAGTACCAGACAAAAAACTCTTGGCGAGTATGACTGCAAATGCAGATCAAAGTGGTAAGGTGACTGAAATACACAAATAAAAATACCAAACAGTATACCCTGTGAAACACTATATATATATATACACACCCCCTGACGAAGTCTTGTGACGAAACGCGTTGGACGTGGCCAGCAGGACGAGGTACTTGGATCCAGCGTTTGAAGTGTCGGCGCGTGTGGTCCGTGAATTGAGTCCGTGCGGCTAGAAGGATTTAGTGGCTGTTGGTATCCGGAGAGCGACGGGGTTCATCGGTGTGGGTATCCGGAGGCTCCACTGATGATCGACATCGCGCTGGTTATTTTATACTTTGAATGTACGTGAGTGATTATGATGCGAGTAAATTACATGTGATTTTATACTCACCATTGCGCCCTCCATTATTCTCTTTTCCACATGTGCTGAGGAGTACGGGTTTACTCCTAAAGGAGGATTGCTGCAATAATACATATGGACTGACATATACTTCAAAGACTTTGTGTTGGATTGCGCGACTACTTTCTGTTTAAATATATATATATATATATATATCTATATATATCTATATATATATATATATATATAGGACCCTGATGCACTTAGCCCCCGTCAGGGTACATAATATATGCAACCAGGGCGCGGAAGTATACAGCGCCGCTGGGGGAGGTGAGGGAGCAGCAGCACGATATGTCAGTATGACATATAGCACCATGTGCTTATGCTGCGGCCTTTGAAGTCTTCTTTCTTGTCAGAAAAGCTCTTTTCAGGGCTGCGCTAGCTGCCTGCACTGCAGGCACCAACTTACAAACTGAGCTCCAGTGCCTGGAGGTGGGGATATAGAGGAGGCGGTGCAGTGCATCCTGGGAACAGTCAAAGCTTTAGCCTGCTGGTGCCTCAAATCAAGATCCAACTCTACACTCCGATTTCCTGTGGAATACCAGTGTACCCCGCTGCAGAAATATATATACAGTATATATATATTTACTTTTCTAAACAATACAGTGGTTCCAAAAAGGGGGCCTCTGATTGAATAGTGAATGTGACTGTTTATACCATGGTAACCTTGAAATCATAACTTGTTAAGATTGTTATTCATTCTCTATTGTGTATTGCAATGTGTTTTTATCTCAGTAACGTGTTGAGTATAACGCTAGCTCTCTTTACGTGTTAACAGCTTCTAAGTTTTCATGGTAAAGGAAGTGCTCCGGTTAAATAAAATTTTAATTTTAGAAATATTGTTATGAATGTTTGAACAAATGGCATGTTAAACATTTAATTGTTTCCCAATTTGTACTATGAAACTCCCTTACCAGTGACCTCAGTGAGGAATCTTGAGTCTCAGGCCACGCTCCAGGAACCCTGAGGAACCTGTCATACTTAAATTGAACCTAACGTGACATCTGCTTGTAAGTGTCATACTCTGTCCTCCTGCACCCACACTCTTTTCCTGCGCCTACACTGTCTTTCCAACTGCACACTCTCTCCCTCTGCACCTACATCCCCTCCCCTGCACCTACACTCTCTTCTCTGTCCTTGCACTCTTCCCCCTGCCAGTGGTGCAAGTAGAAAAAAAATCTTAGTGGTACTGTGTGCGTGCGCACGCGCCAAAAATGGGTGTGGTCACATGCCACAGGGGGCGTGACCAATAAAAATGGGGGCGTGATACACATATGCCCCCAATAGTGCCAGATACACATATGCCCTCAATAGTGCCATATATACCTGCACAGTGCCAGATACACATATGCCCCAACAGTGCCAGATATGCCCGCAGTGCCAGATACATATGCCCCCACAGTGCCTGATACACATATGCACCCACAGTGCCAGATATGCTCCCATAGTGCAAGATATGCCCCAACAGTGCCAGATACACATATGCCCCCACAGTGCCAGATATGCCCCCACAGTGCTAGATATGCCCCCACAGTGCCAGATACACATATTCCCCCACAGTGCCAGATATGCCCTCACGTTGCCAGATATGCCCCCACGTTGTCAGATACACATGCCCACCACAGTGCCAGATATGTCCCCACAGTGCCAGATACACATATGTCCCCATAGTGCCAGATATGCCCCCACAGTACCAGATATGCCCCCAGCAGTGTAACTCACCATTGTTGATGCTGCTGCTGTCGGGAAGAGGAGAGCACAGCACGTGCCTCTCTTGCCCCTCTCTTGCCCTCAGTCTAATCTCCTCCTGCAGCGGTGCCGGTCTGCGAGCTCTGATTGGCTCACAAACCGGCGTTTGTGTAATACACGCCACTGCCACCGCCAGACTCAAAGGGAGAGAAGCTGCCAGTCAGTGGACTGACTGAGCAGGCAGGAGAGGGGCACCGATGTCTGCAAGGTGGCGTACTGGATTGGAATTTCTTACCGGTACGCAGTTCCGCCCCGTACCGCCATACTTGCAGCACTGCCCCTACACTCTCTCCTCTACCCTTGCACTCTCCACTTTGCCCAGCTCTCTCCGCTCCGACTCTCTGTCTCAGTCACATATATGCAGTTATCCACGCATTATGGTGCTGACAGTGGTGCCTCTTACGGAGATGGATGTGTTGGACAGCGGCTGTTCTGGCCAGTTATTCTCACAAGGGTACACATAGGTCACTGATCTTCTCAGACTCTGCCTGCAGGGGTATCCTTCCGCCTCTCCCCACGTAACCTGCGCATCGGGAGGGGACGGGATCCGGAAAGCAGTTGTGTGGGGAGGGACTGTAGTCTCCTGCAGCTCCCACCTCACGAATGCATGGAAAGCAGCGCCCTCATCAGACCTGGCACTGTAAGTAGCTGTGTACTCTGCCTAATGGTAGAACTGGCCTTGACAAGGACAGAATTTCCTCGCAAGCTCTGTCCCTGCATGCGATAATTGATACATCCCTGTGACGTATTCAATTATCACATTGTGAATTGGGGAGACTTTATTACATCACATCAGCATCTGAGATGCGGACTGTGATAAATATGCCCATTAGTGAGTAATAAGAGTGCATAACTAAATAATATGAACATGGATTAGATTAGTCATTTACCATTTTTACCATTTGCTGGGTGAGATGTAGAAGTTACATGAGAAGATATGATTCCTCACCAGTCCCAAGGATTCAAACAATATTGTTAAGTACCAGAATTATGGGGGTCATTCCGAGTTGTTCGCTGGTTGCCGATTTTCGCTATATTGCGATTAGTCGCTTACTACGCATGCGCAAGGTTCGCAGAGCGCATGCACTTAGTTATTTTACACAAAAGTTAGGTATTTTACTCACAGCATAACGATGATTTGTCATCGTTCTGGTGATCGTACTGTGATTGACAGGAAGTGTGTGTTTCTGGGCGGAAACTTGCCGTTTTCTGGGCGTGTGCGAAAAAACGCTGGCATTTCTGGGAAAAACGCGGGTGTGTCTGAAGAAACGGGAGAGTGTCTGGGCGAATGCTGAGTGTGTTTGTGACGTCAAACCAGGAACAAAACTGACTGAACTGATCGCTATGTGTGAGTAAGTCTGGAGCTACTCAGAAACTGCTAAGAAATTTCTATTCGCAATTCTGCGAATCTTTCGTTCGCAAATTCTGCTATGCTAAGATACACTCCCAGAGCACGGCGGCTTAGCGTGTGCAATGCTGCTAAAAGCAGCTAGCGAGCGAACAACTCGGAATGAGGGCCTATATCCATATAGGAGAATAAATCTCTAATAAAAATACCTGGTGGTGCACCCAGAGTCAGAAAGAGAACTAGAGACAAATTGTTTACAGAAGACTCTTGTGTGGGTGCACTCTTGTTTATATTCTATTAAGTAAAGTAAATATTAAAACATAACGTTTATTAATGAAAGTTTAAGATTGGTCCATACTCTACTGATCCACCATTTTAATTGAACAAAGACATAGGGGGTCATTCCGAGTTGTTCGCTCGTTATTTTTTTCTCGCAACGGAGCGATTAGTCGCTAATGCGCATGCGCAATGTCCGCAGTGCGACTGCGCCAAGTAAATTTGCTATGCAGTTAGGAATTTTACTCACGGCATTACGAGGTTTTTTCTTCGTTCTGGTGATCGTAATGTGATTGACAGGAAGTGGGTGTTTCTGGGCGGAAACTGGCCGTTTTATGGGTGTGTGCGAAAAAACGCTACAGTTTCTGAGAAAAACGCGGGAGTGGCTGGAGAAACGGAGGAGTGTCTGGCCGAACGCTGGGTGTGTTTGTGACGTCAAACCAGGAACGAAACTGACTGAACTGATCGCAGTTGCCGAGTAAGTGTGGAGCTACTCAGAAACTGCTAAGAAGTGTCTATTCGCAATTCTGTTAATCTTTCGTTCACAATTTTGATAAGCTAAGATTCACTCCCAGTAGGCGGCGGCTTAGCGTGTGCAAAGCTGCTAAAAGCAGCTTGCGAGCGAACAACTCGGAATGACCCCCATAGACAGAATACACAGGTCTATATATTCTTAAAGATAAAAAAAAAAAAAAAATGTTCTGGTTAGTCTATAGCAATAAACTGGCAGGGAGATGTAGACACTGTAGTTACACAAATGTCCCCTGCCAACCCAGCACAAGCAATGCTTGTTTTGATAGGACCTCATAGGGTCATTATTGACCGGACTATTTGTATCAGGAGTACAAATCTTATTTATTCAAAACATATGCATACATATAATTTGCATTTAAACTCTCAATATTATTTTATGGGTTTTTTAGGCCTCTGTGAACTAGCCACAGTGCTGTGGAAAAGGGATAGTAGAAGATTTTTAGAGAAGGGAAGAAAAAATTGGTGATCCTGCTGTTGGTGTGTAGTCGAGATAGGTCAAGAATTACAACACCAGGTATTCTCTGAGGGTCCCCCCTTCAGGTACTGACCCAGCCCACCACCGCTTTGCTTCCAAGATCGGACGAGATTGGGCACTACCGGTGGGGTATGGTAGTAAATTGTTAGACACAATTTAGCCAACTCACCAATGAGAGTGCACCTATTACAGATATTAAGAAAGAGAGAAAGTTAGGGTTCTGCTGTCTACGTTAGACACAGGGTTACCCCTATGAATTGTAGATGAGAGTCCACAGAAAAAAATTGAGAAGTCGAAAAATAGAGAGAAGAAAGTTGAGTAAAACAATGTGGGATATGCGTATATGACTAATTGACACCTTTGTCCATGTTCATAGGCCCCAATACCTGTATTGCTATATTGTACACAATGGCCTGGATACCGGTCAACCAGGCAAAAGTATGTCCGTAGCAGTCAATCAAAGTTCCAAAACTGTGATGGGTACTAGAAAAAATGGTGTACCATATTCACTGAGCCTATGAAATCACACTCAAAGAAATGGTACTATACCCATTTGTTGAAAGAGTCCAGACAGAGCGACAATTGTCATGGGGCACTAAAGTAATGCGCTGTATTCAGCAAAATGACCACACTCCAAGATGTTATGCAGGCTTTGAAAATTCGCTGGAGATAACAGGTAAGTGCTTATACCATCACTGATGTGGCAAGATCTATCAGATCACACTCCAAAGTGTTATACAGGCTTTAGAAATTCGCTGGAAATGGCAGGTAAATACATATACGGTATCTATAATATCACAGATATGCAAATAATCACTGGGAGATTCAAACCAAAGTGTACTGTAATCCTATTGACCAATAATTAGATCAAATACAATTAATATGCAGTACTGAAGATAAAGGTGATATATATATATATATATATATATATATATTTATATATATATATATATATGTATATATATATATATATATATATATATATATATATATATATATTTTACAGCAGATAGACTAATCCCTGTAAGATTAATAATTATATAGGTGCCGCTTATTGGTCTCGGGTAATTAACTAAAATTGATACCACTCGCTACTAATTTTTCTTGTTAACGCCTGCTGTCTGCTTATTGGGTGTCAGTCCAAAAAATATTGCAGAGATGAAAAATTATGATGTCTGCTAATGTGGGTTGTGGGGATCCACTGATATAAATTGTATGAGTAACAATTTAAGTGTAAAGTATACAGGAGATACCAGTTACTGCCCAGATCCTTGGGTCAGTCCGTGGGTTTTCAAGATACTAGGTGCTCCTGATGTCCCAGGTCCTCAGTGGGAAATATGAATTGGCATATAGGTAATGTAGATAATGGTATGAATGACAGTTTAAATGTAAAAGATACCGGTCACTGACCAGGTCCCTGGGACAGTCCGTGGATTGACAGGATCTATTTTGTACTCCTGATGTCCTGGGTCCTCAGTGGAAAATGCGTTTCACCCGTCCTGTGGGCTTGCTCACTTCCATTGACGTGGGTCTGAGTAATGTACTAGGTTTAAATACCTGTTGAGTAACTGTCAGCCAATCGCTGTGATCTCATTGATTGATCAAAAGTGGTCACAGTGTTCCTGCTGACGTCAGCGGAAGTTGCTGTGCTCGGTCAGGTTGCTTAGCAACCTGTCCTCAGTTCTCAAGAAAAAGAGTCCCTCCTTAGTCTGTTAGTAAATAATATACTGAGGTCAATAGTCGCCACCCATATGAGTTGTCGGGGTCCTGCGCTTCCGCAGTCCTTACCAGTGGTGTACAGCATCAGGCCTGTTGTTATAACAGCCCGGACGTGTGTATTTCGTCACATCCGACATCGGAGTGTCCATCGCATTTCCTAGCAACTAGACGCATTTATATGTCTGGGGCGAACTAGCAAAATTCGTCATGTTGTTTAGCACCCAGGCGGATCCTAGTATGCATGAGGCGGGCAGGTATAAGGCGCGAGCACTCCCTCTCATATATGGACTAGCAGGGTCCCGGGTGTTGGCGGCCCTTAGTAATAATATGCAGCATCGGGCCTGTTGCTATGGCGGCCAGGGCGTGAGTAATTACATCACGTCCGGCTTTGTCGCGTTACCAGGCAACTGGATGTGATTTATATATTTGGGGAGAGGTTCACTACGGCTGGCCGGCGGTCGGGCTCCCGGCGACCAGCATCCCGGCGCCGGGAGCCCGACCGCCGGCTTACCGACAGCGTGGCGAGCGCAAATGAGCCCCTTGCGGGCTCGCTGCGCTCGCCGTGCTACGGGCACGGTTGCGCGCTGCGCGCGCCACACTATTTTATTCTTCCTCTATGGGGGTCGTGGACCCCCACGAGGGAAAATAAGTGTCGGTATGCCGGCTGTCGGGCTCCCGGCGCCGGTATACTGAGCGCCGGGAGCCCGACCCCCGGCATACAGAAGACCACCCTTGGGGAGGGAGGTTTAAAAACGAACTTATTGATTATACTTACTTTCGATGTGTACATGAATAAATAAGAATGCAAATGAAAATAAAAATAAGAATAGAAATAAGAAGAAGGCTACTTTAAGGCCCATACACATTAGACGATGTCGCTCTGTGGGCCGCGCATCGGTCGTCGCTGACGGCATACACACTTGATGATAAAATGAGCGACGTCGCTCAAGTAGGGGGAAAATGAGCGACGTCGCTCATTTTATCGTTAAGTGTGTATAGACCTCTTAGACCGGTTGATGTTCAATTGATATATACAGAATTTATTATAACAGTGCATTTTCTGGGGATGAGGTAGAGCCTGGAGATGGAAGTGATTTGAGTTACTTACATACAGTATTCATAAGATGAAATCATACATATTCATATTAGTTGGTGACTGGAAAAAGTAAACAGGATTGCTGGAAATACAGGTAGTCACCATATATTTCTTTTTTGTGTATGATCTACACATATAATAACTGGATGACTTTTTGCACACTGAAAGTACGCATGAGTTACTGTATTATTATTGGACTGTGGGTGAGATCATATAAGTGAATCTTGGAGGTATCGTGAATAAATTACTTAAATATTTCAAAGTCGTAATATGTAAATGTGAATTAAAAAGGTGAAAGTGCAATAAAATGTTAAGAAAGTGTGAAAAAATGTGGAAACAGGAAAAGGAAAATTATCGGTAATGGGCTAGTTGTAAATCCTACCCTGTGAAGAATAACCAAAGAAAGAAAGAAACAAAGAAAAATGCTCTGCGCTCCAGAAATCACTTAAGATTGATTAATTGATCAATTAAATGCAATCTAGCAGGGAGAATGATTGACTCAATGAAGCTCGACTTTTTGAAAAGAAAATATTTTATCAGAAAGTTAATATTTAAAAAAGACACATAAGACAAACAGTAAAAATATGTAACAATTTAAAAAGTAAGAGGTTTCTACCTCTTGCATATGTAAACAGAAACACTGTATCTATATTTATAAACGTGCTGTTTAAAACAGCATACAATGTATCTAAAGTGCAGAATTATTATCTTGAGAGAGAAGCTCTCTACAGATGGAGTGTCAATTGATTCTAACACTGGCGTCCCAGTGTGATATCATATGAAGTGTCCACAGAAGGCTCCACAATAACTGAAATAATATTATTAGAGGCAAACAAGCAATAATAATTACCCCCGTGCTGGTTCCTGGAATTTACTACAGGGTCCTGTATGCATTTGCACGAGGTGGATATAGAGATTTTGGTTGTTGCCTCAGTAGTAGTTGAAAAGCAGACTCGCTGATGTGTCAAAACCTCCGTCAGAGCAGCCGTCAATTGACCATAGGATGGTAATGTATTAAGAACCTCCCAGCAAAGAACGTGATCTATTTAGCTGGCGGTGGCGGTATGGAACGGCAAAGCCGCTAATGGCCAGTGCTGTAATGGCCGCACGGCGGGGATCCGTTCGTGTCCGGCTGGCCGCGGCGGTATCCAGGTGTAAAGGTGCCGTAAATAGCTGGAGTGCCTTTACCTCACAGTAGAGGTATGGTTCCTGGAGATCAATGGGCTGCAGTGTGGACAAAAGACGGAGTACCGAAACCAAGATACTAGGGAGCCAATCTGTGAAGTAACAAATGTCCACTGAACTGAACTTGTAGAAAGGGGCGTCAACGCATTTCGTCTCCTAGCAACGGAGACTTCCTCAAGACGAATACCTTCCTACTGAGAGCTGCATCATTTATACCTAGCTGATTGCACAAACTGAATCTGATGTGTCAATTAGTATTCAAATTATAATGAAACATATTCTTAGTCTCACAAATAAATTAAACAAAATTAAGAACAATATTTCTTCACTATGAAAATAAAAAGTCGAAGGGACATTGAGTCAATAATACTGTGTCTTCAATTGAAGAAATAAAAAGTAATAAAAAACCTGACTTTACGTTTTTAAACTGATCAAACCTTAATTGAAGCAGACAATACAAAGCAGAGAGGAGAAGCTATTCACGCTTTAACCCTCTCTAAACTGAAATAAAGGTCATTCAGAAATAATGTGTATTAATTATGCTACAAATAATCTCGAATTATCCTAACACCTAATGTAGGTATTTATCAGGTTACTTACATCTATTATTACCCCAAAAAAACTATTTTATTTATTGTTATTTTTACAGTAAACTTTCTTTGCTAATGAGATCTTAATTTCTCTATCATACGGCCTTGTCTGGGCGGCTGATACAAAGAATCTGTGGTGGTACCGACAGCATAAGTACTTGATATACCAAATAATGCATGATTCCACTAGATTAACTTACAACCAAGTGTGCGCATATATGCATATACTGAATTATTCTACATGCATATATATGTCTACATTATTTACATAATATTAAGATAGAATAAATAGCGCTAAACAAATATAATCATAATTAAATATAATGAAAAATTATTATATACATATAGATTGAAGATAGAATGAAGTATACTAATAATAAAGGCAACCATATGAATATGAATTAATGATAGTATCTGTAACAATGAATAGGATCTATAATTAATATATCATAATAAGAAATAATAAAGAGCAGAAAGACCAAATCTGCACTCTTTATACCTATAAATTATTAATAACTATTAGATATAGAATCAGAAAATAACTTTCTCTCTTACATGATGGACCTACACCTATCTACACAGGATATAGGGATATAAGGACTGAAAAAAAAACCCAAAGATCTTGCTAAATTGGACTATTTTAAATGACATAGAAGGCCATTGCCACATAGGGGAACATACATACATATACATATACACAAATATACAGGTACATGCACATACATGCACGTTCATCATAAATTAATCCAGACAGGTATAGTCCAGGGCTTCATTTAGACCTTTAGGATATAACGTATCCAATTTAAAGATCCATGATGATTCTCCTATACAAAGTTTGCGAAATCTGTCCCCCCCTCTTTTGGTACTTGAAAATTGTTCTATACCCATTACTGTCAAGGAAGATGGATCGCCATTATGTACTCTCGAAAAATGGCGTGATACACTGTGGGTTTGTAATTTTTTGATAATATTGAGTCTATGTTCTCTAAATCTTGATTTGAGAGATTGGGTAGTTCTCCCTATGTATTGGAGAGAGCATGAACATTGCAATACATATACACAGTATTCCGAATCGCAGTTTATGAACTGTTTAATTTGAAAGGAGTTCCCATTAACAGTAGACACAATTTATGACATTCTATTTCTCATAAATTTACAAGTGAGACAGATTTGTTTGTTACAACAATAATTACCTAGAGGTTTCATTGGTAACCAGGAGGGGCTTTTTACTGGAATTACTGGTTTAAGGAAGCTAGGAGCTAACATTTTTTTCAGGTTGGTATTTTTTCTAAATATAACTAGAGGCTTATCCGATAGACATTTACTTAAAACTGGATCTTGTTTAATTAATTGGTAATTGGTTTGAACTATCTTTTTAATGGCCTTAGATTGTTTGTTAAACTTAGAGATAAATTTGATTGAATTCCCCATGGGGACCTCATCATCCGTATGATTCAGCTGCTTGGTCTTTGACTTGCTACCTTGGACAATTTTTGATATTGGATTCTCGTTACCTATAAGGGTGTTTGCATATAATCTAGATTCTTCTAACATATACAGTGGGTATCCTCTTTCCTGGAACTGTTTTAATAAAGTTTCAACTTGTGAGAGAAAGGCTGAATCCAATGAACAATTTCGCCTTAATCTAACTATTTGAATTTTTGGAATGTTTTTGACCCATGGTCTATAGTGGCCACTTGTAAAATGTAAAAAATTTCCGGATCCTACTGGTTTGATATAATTTGTTGAGATGATTTTATCATTAACTATGGAAAAGGTGACATCAAGTAAATTTACTGTTGCTATATCAAAATTATAAGTGAATTTAAGATTATAAGTATTGTCATTCAAAATTAACAAAATCAAGTGCTTTTTGATAACCCCAATAACTGCCTTCGAAAATACTTTGGCTCTCAGGAGTGATGCTTCAAGATCCACGCTGTCAAAGCCAGTCTGGCCAGGTCTGGGTAAAGACAATGGCCCTGTACGAGGAGGTCTGGTCGTTGCGGAAGTAGAAGGGAATGTCCTGTCGATAGACCCTGTAGGTCTAACAAGGAACCCAATATTTTTGAGTTATTTGTTGATTTAAATAAATTCACCCGAGATTTGTGCAGGAAGCGTTACTTCGCTATTAAACATTTAGATAGACATCATCCTAATGAGGATATTCATCTTATTGTTTTAGATGATTCAGATAAGGAGAGTTTACTCACTCTGGAGGAACTGCTTCAGGAAAGTAATAATACAGAGGTAAAAGTTTTTGATAGCTCTATCAATAACTTAGAGTCTACACGCCCTAAGTTTAAAAAGAAATCAAATTTCTTTCCATTGGAACAAAAAAGTGCAGCGATAACTGTTTTTTATAACAAAACTCTTCAGGATTTTAAAACTTTATGCCAAAAGACAGATAGGAATAAAAGAAAGTCCACTGTGTATCATACACAAAACCTTACTAAAGCAAAAAGGGATGCGATCAAAACTTTCCAGAAAGATCTGTCTCTGGTTATAAAACAGGCGGATAAAGGGGGGGTGATAGTGCTGCAAAACAGGGCTGACTATGTAGACGAAGCGTATAGACAGCTCAAGGATACAAACTATTACCATTTTTTGCAGTCTAACCCCACTACCCCCTTTACATTAGAATTTAAGAACATTCTGTTAGAGGCCAAAAATGAAAACGTGATATCAGAGGATGAGTATTATTTTCTGTTACCCTCACACCCCGTCACTCCAATTTTTTATCACTCACCAAAAATACATAAAGATTTATCACATCCACCTGGGAGACCTATTATTTCGGGAGTAGAATCACTAACTTCTAATTTATCACACTTCGTTGATTATCATTTACAGCGTCACGTCGTTACCTTGAGATCCTATGTTAAGGATACGCAATGTATTTTACAACAAACTGTGGGTAGGGATTGGACTAATTATTGGGGTTTTCTTACCCTGGATGTCCAATCTCTCTACACCAATATACCCCATGAAAAGGGAATTGATTCAGTCAAATATTATTTAGATAGAGATTCCACTATCACTCAAGGATGACGTGACTTTGTCTTAGAAGCTATATTGTTTATACTTACACATAATTATTTTTTATTTGAAGATCACTATTATTTACAGCGCCTTGGAACGGCCATGGGGACCAGGTTTGCACCTAGTTTTGCCAACCTCTATATGGGCCGCTTCGAGGAAGAATACATCTGGAGCGGCCCATATAGAGAGAACCTGGTCCTCTATGGCCGTTACATCGACGATTTATTTATCATTTGGAATGGGGGTTATCAAAAAGCACTTGATTTTGTTAATTTTTTGAATGACAATACTTATAATCTTAAATTCACTTATAATTTTGATATAGCAACAGTAAATTTCCTTGATGTCACCTTTTCCATAGTTAATGATAAAATCATCTCAACAAATTATATCAAACCAGTAGGATCAGGAAATTTTTTACATTTTACAAGTGGCCACTATAGACCATGGGTCAAAAACATTCCAAAAAATCAAATAGTTAGATTTAGGCGAAATTGTTCATTGGATTCAGCCTTTCTCTCACAAGTTGAAACTTTATTAAAACAGTTCCAGGAAAGAGGATACCCACTGTATATGTTAGAAGAATCTAGATTATATGCAAACACCCTTATAGGTAACGAGAACCCAATATCAAAAATTGTCCAAGGTAGCAAGTCAAAGACCAAACAGCTGAATCATACGGATGATGAGGTCCCCATGGGGAATTCAATCAAATTTATCTCTAAGTTTAACAAACAATCTAAGGCCATTAAAAAGATAGTTCAAACCAATTACCAATTAATTAAACAAGATCCAGTTTTAAGTAAATGTCTATCTGATAAGCCTCTAGTTATATTTAGAAGAAATACCAACCTGAAAGAAATGTTAGCTCCTAGCTTCCTTAAACCAGTAATTCTAGTAAAAAGCCCCTCCTGGTTACCAACGAAACCTCTAGGTAATTATTGTTGTAACAAACAAATCTGTCTCACTTGTAAATTTATGAGAAATAGAGTGTCATCAATTGTGTCTACTGTTAATGGGAACTCCTTTCAAATTAAACAGTTCATAAACTGCGATTTGGAATACTGTGTATATGTATTGCAATGTTCATGCTCTCTCCAATACATAGGGAGAACTACCCGATCTCTCAAATCAAGATTTAGAGAACATAGACTCAATATTATCAAAAAATTACAAACCCACAGTGTATCACGCCATTTTTCGAGAGTACATAATGGCGATCCATCTTCCTTGACAGTAATGGGTATAGAACAATTTTCAAGTACCAAAAGAGGGGGGGACAGATTTCGCAAACTTTGTATAAAATAATAATTCGGTGATGTTGGTTTAAAGCATTTACAAATAAGTGACTTAATGTAAAATAGAAGTGTGGTGAAAGTGATAATAAATCACACTGAAATGCAAAGCGTGAAAAAATAGGTGAATCCAAGTGTAAATGAAGGATCTCAGATAGACGGTCCTATAGCTATAATTGAAATGGGGTCAGAGGAAAAAAGGAAGAAAAAAGCTGATGACAGAAGGTAAGTTATATAATCACCATTCCTTGTGGCAAGAGATAACTACACATCACTAGATTGAGTGTGATTGTGGGTTGAACTAAAGGTAAGGGCTGTAATTTATGCTCTCATTGAGTCCCATCGGTCTATAGGTATTGAGTTTGAAAATCCATTCCGTCTCCTTCTTGAGTCACAATTTGGTCAGGTCTTCTCCACTGATGCCCAGCTGAACTTTTTCAAGGCCAAACACTTTTAATTCTTTTAAGAAATCGGTATAATGACAATGGAAATGTCTAGCCACCGAGGTCAGTTTTCTCATGCGGGTGAGATCACTGGCGGCATTACGATAGTTACCAATGTGTGCCAATATGCATTCCTTGAATTTAAGTGTCATCATCCCTACGTACTTCAGATTACAACTGCACTCTATGCAGTAAATTAGGCCTTGAGTGCTACAGTTGAAAAAGTGTTTCATTTGAATTGATTTGCCATAGCGATCTATTACTGAATTGGTTTTGAGCATTTGGGGGCATGCTTTGCAATGTCCACACGGAAAAGAGCCCGTATGTATATTTGGTTTAGCTATGCTCTTCTGAAAATGGCTCCGTGGTAGGAGATCTTTGATGTTTTTGGACCTCCTCCTACTCAACTGTATGTTGGTGCCTATCAAGGGCGCCAAATCATTGTCAAATTGTTATATTGCGATATGTTTTTCTTTGGCTTTCTTAATCATTCTCCATTCTGGGCAAAAGGTTCCAATGAATCTAATCTTATCATCTGTTTTGCCGGAGGTTTTAATTGGGAAGATTAAGGTATCCCTGTGTATCCTCGTTACTTCTTCTCGTGCACGCTTCAGTGATCTTTTGCTGTATCCTCTTTCATGCAGCCGATGAGACAGTTCCTGACATTTGATTTTGAATACCTCTTCCTCTGAGCAATTTCTTCGGAGTCTCAAGAATTCTCCCTTGGGTATGTTTTCTACCGTTGGTGGAAAATGTGCATTAGTTTGAAATAGTAGGCTGTTGGTTGATGTTTCTTTCCGATAATGTTTGAGATGTAGAAGTGACAGGCAATGTAAGAATATGGCCACAGTGAGAGTCAATGCCACTATTCAGGAGAAAGGATCAAAGGGGGACAACTGTTCACATTTGCAATGAATACTTAATCTAAAGTATACAATCCCTTTCAATGATGTGACAGTTTTGGCAAAATCCAGTACTGTTATTGGTCTAGATTTCACTAGATATGTCTAGGTAGATAATTTTAACTGTTTATTATCAAGCTGAGATTGTACATAGGGGGTCATTCTGAGTTGATTGTAGCTGTGCTGAATTTAGCACAGCTACGATCAGGCACTCAGACATGCAGGGGGACACCCAGCACAGGGCTAGCCCGGCCTCGCATGTCAGTGCCGCCCCCCCCCCCCCCCCGCCGCAGAAATGGAAAAGCATCGCACACCGGCGATGCTTTTGCATTTGAGGAGTAACTCCCGGCCAGCGCAGCTCCTGCGGCTGGCTGGGAGAGCCTCTTTGCTGCCCGGGTTGCAGCGGCTGCGGGTGACATCATGCAGCCACCGCGGCCAGCCCCCAAAGGTCCAGCCATGCCTGTGTTGGCCGGACCGTGCCCCTTAAATGGCGGTTTAACGCCGCCGTCCAGCCCCCTCCCGCCCAGCGACCGCCTCTCCTGTCAATCAGGCAGAGGCGATCGCTAGGGAACAACGGCCTTCAGCCGTCCAGCATGCACTGGCGCACTGCGGCGCCGGCGCATGCACAGATCCGACCTGATTGCTGCGCTGCGATAAACTGCAGCGAGCGATCGGGTCGGAATGACCCCCATAGGGCCTAATTCAGAGTTGATCGCAGCAGCAAATTTGTTAGCAGTTGGGCAAAACCATGTGCACTGCAGGGGAGGTAGATATAACATGTGCAGAGAGAATCAACTCTGAATTACCACCACAGACTGTAGACTTATTTGCCACCACCATAACTCACTACTGCTAGGTCACCCAAGGGAGTACCAAAAACCTTCTACTACCTTCCTCAGCATCCCTACAGGTTAGAAAGTAAGCAATAGTGTCCCTAATGTCACCCCCAAGATTTTAAGGTGAGATGCCCATCTTGCATTATGGCAGAACCACTGCTGGTCTTGGCATTGCTTGTCATGTAATATTTTCTTGTTTTTTGGTTGCCAATAAAAGTTATCTTGTTTGCCCTATTTTTATTTATTTATGAAATTAAGAGATCCACTAACACATTATTAATTTGTTGCCACAAACTAAAAGATTTCCAACATTAATTTTAATGTTGGGCTTGTGATGTTTCGAATTAGTTACAGTATAGTTTTCTGGACTGCAAAATGTGTTTAAAAATGTATTTATCTTCAGTCTGGCATGTACACCACATCAAAGAATTGGGACATATTTAGAACTAAGTATGCCAAAGTTGCCCTGAGTTACTGAGTAACTCAGTAATGAATACATCTGAGTCATTTCTGATGTCACCACTATTGTTGAAACCCTGTGTTGAAAGGAATTGTAAACTACTGTATAATAAACCCACACTTAAATGTGAGAATGTTAATGCTGATACAGCACCCAATTTCAACATGTAAATTGAAACTTATTCCGATGTAAATGCCTTATTCTAATTTTTTGATTACAGTTTAGGACAGAAATTCACATAACAAAGATAATCATACTTACTACTGTGGCATACTGGAATGTTAGGAGACAAGAGATATTGGAAAGTTCCAAAAGCCATTTAATTCTTATCAGTGAGTTTGGGAGTTTTATGGCCCCAAAATCCAGTTCTAGCAGACCCTGCCACATGTAGGGGTTTAGGACAGGAAGTGCAGGGGGATTTGAGCAAAAGGAACAAAGCACAGGACAGTTCAGTGTGAGCTGAGGACTGAGGATGGAGGGCACAGGCTAAGTGTCCAGGAGAAACGCAGGCTGGGGACTGTGGAACAAGAATGGCACTCCACAGTCCCCGGCATGATGGAAAGAAGAGCAGCGTGTGGGTGTTGCTATGAAGAGAGGGAGAGCTTATATCTGCAGTGTGACAGGAGAGCCAGCAGCTTCAGTGAGAGATGGAGAGTGCAGTGTGAGAGCCACAGTATGCAGAGTACAGTGGAAGGAACCAGGAACAAAGGACCTTCAGGGGTACCCAAGAAGCAGGACGGGAGGTGTGAGTCTGCGGGATATGACGAGCTGGGTGAGTGGTAGGAACCACGTTTGGCGGAAGGCCCCCAGTAACGTGTACATGAGATCCCGTTTAGATAGAGCCCCTAGCGAATGGGGGAGAGCACACTAAAATGAATTTCAGTTTGCGGAAGCTGCACTACTGATTCCCAGAAACTGCGCTGGTATGTACTGTACTGTAATGATGTCACATCACTGTAAATGCTGTTATTGCCCGTGAAGCAAATGAAAGGAGATGTAACTTGATGTAACCCATATGAATATTGCGCTGGAGAGGAGAACAAGGAGTTAAATGTTACTGTCGTGATAACCCTGTCTGAACTGTGAATAAACTGCTTGCTTATGTGATGACATGGCCTGGTGTGCAATGCTTTTTTTAAAATCACTGATGGGACGGCCCCTCCCCGGCTATCACACTACCTTTTCCTTCCACTCCGGGTAAGTGCCCAGAAAGGAGATGCAGCCGATCACTATGTTGATGGAGCTAAGGGGGTCATTCCGAGTTGATCGCACGCAGCGCTTCTTCGCAGCCGTGCGATCTGGTCGGAACTGCGCATGCGCAGAGGCCGCATTGCACAGGCTCGTCATTGCCCGACAAAGGCCGTCACCAGGCAGCAAAGCCGCTAATGAAGAAAATGGTCGCAGCGGCAACCGTAAGAAGTTTGACAGGAGGAAGGCATAACCGGGCGTCAATTCACCATTTTCTGGGTGTGGAGATCCAAACGCTGGCGTGTCGAGGCGTTTGGAGGGCGGATGTCTGACGTCAATTCCGGGACCTGCAACGCTGGATTGGTCGCACAGGGTAAGTAACTCTTACCCTAGTCTTGTCCGACACAAAACTTTTTTCCCATAGCAGGGAGGTACAAGCGATCGCAGCCTTGCTATGCACAAATACACTCCCCCATAGGTGGCGTCTAGTTGATCGAACGGGCTGCAAAAAGTTGCAGCGTGCGATCAACTCGGAATGACCCCCTAAGTCTCTTCATTAAGCCCTACCCCCAGAGGCGGATTGGCCATAGGGTTTACAGGGAAGATTCCCGGTGGGCCGACGCACCTGTGGGGCCTGTTTTGTTTGAGGACATGTGGTCCTTTTTATAGACATAATGAATAAGATGCAAAATAATTTGCATATTTGAAAATGACTTTGCCAGTTAGCCTGTGATCGCAGATGATCTAGTGTATGCTCTGTCTGCCTGCTTGTCTGACATATAAGATTGAGTGAATAGTGATTGGAATACGGTTGGTGTAATAAGCAAGAAAATACATCTTTCTAAAGAATTATATAGTTTCCTAAATTCTGAAGGTGTATCATATAATGTGCTCATAATATTTAATTTTATTTCTTTGTAACTTCCCCCTTGATGCTGGACATGCCCACTATCTGGAAAGTCTTTGGGGGGAGGGTGCTGCTGCCATGGCCCATGGCTAGACATTACACCTCTGGTGCTGCCCATGTGGGGCCACTAGTACAAATTTTTCCAGGGCCGCTTTTTGTTCCCAATCCGCCCCTGCCTAGCCCTAATGGCATAATGCTTAAATTGCAGGTCCACAAACAAGAAGTGTTGCCAAATTAACATGATTCTCTGAGAATTTCATCATCATGCCCCCTGTCCCGCCCATTTAACGTGGAAGCATGTAAACATTTGGGAGATAATAAAAAATGTTTTAATAATAATGATGCATGTTTTAGTAATATGGTCTCAAAATTTTAGTTTTAAATGTGTATTTTGCAGACATGTGCAACTCAAATACATGTGATACCCAATATGTTAATTAGGCCCCTACATTAGAGGTTGCTTGTAACATATACAGTATACTATATATATTCTAGAGTGCATTATTCTAAGTTATTAAATATTGAAATTCATGTATTTACACTGTAAGGCTTTGATGAGCCAGTGTTGTGGATTCTAACCCCACATCAGTGATAGGGTTAATCGTTCACTGCAAGAGGACTTGTACTCGCTCGTGCCACTAGCAGGACTGATCTGGGTACCCAAACGGAGGGGATGAAAAGGGGGTGCCTGGTAACGGTCGAGGAGTTCTGAGGGAACGATGAGGAGGAGAGGGGTTACGCTGTTGGCGCAGCACTGACAGACCCCTCTATTGAGCAAAGGCCCCTGTTAATTAAGAAAACTAACCTGCCCCCCTGTGATAAAGAAAGCCCCTGTCAAGTGTGGCAGGGGAACTCTGAGGAGGCAGCTTCTGTTCCCCTAACTGAGAACCTTGAGGTGGCATCTGGAGGAGCGGCCTGCCGCTAAGTGACAGGAGCAGGCAGAGCATCCCCAAGGCCGTCTTTTCGTATGGGCTCAAAGGGCTCTTGCCCAAGGGCCCCAGGAGTAAAAGGGCCCTAGGATGATAGCTGAGGGTCCCCTCTTTCCAGGGGTACCAGATATTTGAAAATCGGCTCTGGGGAACCGGAGATATCCGACTTCAAAGCAGTGGTCCCCATCCAAGCCTGTTAATTGCTCTTACCAGACAGATATCTCTGGTTCTGTCTGACTTAGAGTTTTTCTGAGGGTATACTCCAAAAGCTGTGACTCTCCCCTTTCAGTGGACACTGGCAGCTTGTCTCTACTATGCCCAGAACCAGAGATATCAGCCTTCCAGCAGCTGATCCCTGCGCCAGCTCCACACGCCTAATATGCAGTTTTATATTTTTGTTGGTGGATTGCTCTGGCTCCTGAAGTCTGATCCCCAAGTACCCAGTACCCGCTGAAAGGGGGGACTCTCTAGTTTTTTTTATCCCATTAAAGCTAAGAAATCTATTTCCAGGAACTTTAGATATCTGCAGTCAAGCAAGCTGCCCTCCCACCAGAAAATGATGAATATTAAGCCTACTCTACTATCCACCCCTCCCCTGTGTATTAAACACCCCCGACCACCCTGGAAGTCATGTACCAGGGCCCCTTCATTCAGCACAATGTCCCCTTCTACAGTTTAGTGTTCTCCCTCCCACCCAATCTGTGCAGTAAAGGAGTAATTAATTAGCAGAAATAATTTCTCCAGGTCCTTAATGCTGTGCGGAAGATAGAATACCCCCTACCACCCGCGGGACATCAAAGCTGCCACTGATAGCACCCCCCACGCCTACCGCTGATGGCTGGGTAGGGGCCCCAGTGCATTGCTGTGCCCAGGGGCCTACACTGCTGTTAAGACGGCTCTGAGCATCCCTTGCATCCCGACACCTAGTGACTGAAGCAGGCAGGTCTGGAGAACCGGAAGGCAGTGTCCAGAGGTGCGGCTCCATGGTGAGTGACAGTGGCCGGTGGAGCTACTGCTGCAACCACAGCATCTGAAGCATAGGCAAGGTGGGCTGTGAGACAGACATGGATGCTCCATATAAGGACAAAGGTGGGTGCAGCTGCAGACAGCAAGGATATCTGACAAATGCTACAGGAGAGGTGGTTTACTCTGTGAGAGCCTCACAGTGACTACTAAAAAGCAGGGTAAAAGTGGCTGTAGAGAAGTGGACATGCCCCTTGTTATGACTAAATCCCTGCTACTCCATGCAGTCAGTAGTCTGTATGTAAGCCCTGCAGAACAGACTTTTAAGTGCCAGAAAAACCACTAAGGTGATCCACAATGCCTCTACTGCAATAACCCTGTACTTTAAACTAATCTCTAATCTACTGTATATGTTTACACATAATATTGTCCATAACAATATTGCAGGATTGTTATGGACATATACCCCTCAGACTTCCTTTCTGCAGGTAATCTGTGACACTAACTGTTAGATGTATATCGCAGCAGACTGTTTTACCAAGGGAAAATAGTAGTGATGTGCACCGGACATTTTTCGGGTTTTGTGTTTTGGTTTTGGATTCAATTCCGCGGCCGTGTTTTGGATTCGGACGCGTTTTGGCAAAACCTCACCGAAAATTTTTTGTCGGATTCGGGTGTGTTTTGGATTCAGGTGTTTTTTTCAAAAAAGCCTAAAAAACACCTTAAATCATAGAATTTGGGGGTCATTTTGATCCCATAGTATTATTAACCTCAATTACCATAATTTCCACTCATTTCCAGTCTATTCTGAACACCTCACACCTCACAATATTATTTTTAGTCCTACAATTTGCACCGAGGTCGCTGGATGGCTAAGCTAAGCGACACAAGTGGCCGACACAAACACCTGGCCCATCTAGGAGTGGCACTGCAGTGTCAGGCAGGATGGCACTTCAAAAAAATTGTCCCCAAACAGCACATGATGCAAAGAAAAAAGAGGCGCACCAAGGTCGCTGTGTGACTAAGCTAAGCGACACAAGTTGCCGACACAAACACCTGGCCCATCTAGGAGTGGCACTGCAGTGTCAGGCAGGATGGCACTTCAAAAAAATTGTCCCCAAACAGCACATGATGCAAAGAAAAAAAGAGGCGCACCAAGGTCGCTGGATGGCTAAGCTAAGCGACACAAGTGGCCGACACAAACACCTGGCCCATCTAGGAGTGGCACTGCAGTGTCAGGCAGGATGGCACTTCAAAAAAATTGTCCCCAAACAGCACATGATGCAAAGAAAAAAAGAGGCGCACCAAGGTCGCTGTGTGACTAAGCTAAGCGACACAAGTGGCCGACACAAACACCTGGCCCATCTAGGAGTGGCACTGCAGTGTCAGGCAGGATGGCACTTCAAAAAAATTGTCCCCAAACAGCACATGATGCAAAGAAAAATGAAAGAAAAAAGAGGTGCAAGATGGAATTGTCCTTGGGCCCTCCCAGGAATTGTCCTTGGGCCCTCCCACCCACCCTTATGTTGTATAAACAGGACATGCACACTTTAACGAACCCATCATTTCAGTGACAGGGTCTGCCACACGACTGTGACTGAAATGACTGGTTGGTTTGGGCCCCCACCAAAAAAGAAGCAATCAATCTCTCCTTGCACAAACTGGCTCTACAGAGGCAAGATGTCCACCTCATCATCATCCTCCGATTCCTCACCCCTTTCACTGTGTACATCCCCCTCCTCACAGAGTATTATTAATTCGTCCCCACTGGAATCCACCATCTCAGGTCCCCGTGTACTTTCTGGAGGCAATTGCTGCTGGTGAATGTCTCTACGGAGGAATTGATTATAATTCATTTTGATGAACATCATCTTCTCCACATTTTCTGGAAGTAACCTCGTACGCCGATTGCTGACAAGGTGAGCGGCTGCACTAAACACTTTTTCGGAGTACACACTGGAGGGAGGGCAACTTAGGTAGAATAAAGCCAGTTTGTGCAAGGGCCTCCAAATTGCCTCTTTTTCCTGCCAGTATACGTACGGACTGTCTGACGTGCCTACTTGGATGCGGTCACTCATATAATCCTCCACCATTCTTTCAATGGTGAGAGAATCATATGCAGTGACAGTAGACGACATGTCAGTAATCGTTGGTAGGTCCTTCAGTCCGGACCAGATGTCAGCACTCGCTCCAGACTGCCCTGCATCACCGCCAGTGGGTGGGCTCGGAATTCTTAGCCTTTTCCTCGCACCCCCAGTTGAGGGAGAATGTGAAGGAGGAGCTGTTGACGGGTCACGTTCCGCTTGACTTGACAATTTTCTCACCAGCAGGTCTTTGAACCTCTGCAGACTTGTGTCTGCCGGAAAGAGAGATACAACGTAGGTTTTAAATCTAGGATCGAGCACGGTGGCCAAAATGTAGTGCTCTGATTTCAACAGATTGACCACCCGTGAATCCTGGTTAAGCGAATTAAGGGCTCCATCCACAAGTCCCACATGCCTAGCGGAATCGCTCTGTTTTAGCTCCTCCTTCAATGTCTCCAGCTTCTTCTGCAAAAGCCTGATGAGGGGAATGTCCTGACTCAGGCTGGCAGTGTCTGAACTGACTTCACGTGTGGCAAGTTCAAAGGGTTGCAGAACCTTGCACAACGTTGAAATCATTCTCCACTGCGCTTGAGTCAGGTGCATTCCCCCTCCTTTGCCTATATCGTGGGCAGATGTATAGGCTTGAATGGCCTTTTGCTGCTCCTCCATCCTCTGAAGCATATAGAGGGTTGAATTCCACCTCATTACCACCTCTTGCTTCAGATGATGGCAGGGCAGGTTCAGGAATGTTTGGTGGTGCTCCAGTCTTCTGTACGCGTTGCCTGAATGCCGAAAGTGGACCGCAATTCTTCGGGCCACCGACAGCATCTCTTGCACGCCCCTGTCGTTTTTTAAATAATTCTGCACCACCAAATTCAATGTATGTGCAAAACATGGGACGTGCTGGAATTTGCATGTAATGCACGCACAATATTGCTGGCGTTGTCCGATGTCACAAATCCCCAGGAGAGTCCAATTGGGGTAAGCCATTCTGCGATGATGTTTCTCAGTTCCCGTAAGAGGTTGTCAGCTGTGTGCCTCTTATGGAAAGCAGTGATACAAAGCATAGCCTGCCTAGGAACGAGTTGGCGTTTGCGAGATGCTGCTACTGGTGCCGCCGCTGTTGTTCTTGCTGCGGGAGGCAATACATCTACCCAGTGGGCTGTCACAGTCATATAGTCCTGAGTCTGCCCTGCTCCACTTGTCCACATGTCCGTGGTTAAGTGGACATTGGGTACAACTGCATTTTTTAGGACACTGGTGAGTCTTTTTCTGAGGTCTGTGTACATTTTCGGTATCGCCTGCCTAGAGAAATGGAACCTAGATGGTATTTGGTACCGGGGACACAGTAGCTCAATCAAGTCTATAGTTGCCTCTGAATTAACGATGGATACCGGAACCACGTTTCTCACCGCCCAGGCTGCCAAGGCCTGAGTTATCTGCTTTGCAGCAGGATGACTGCTGTGATATTTCATCTTCCTCGCAAAGGACTGTTGGACAGTCAATTGCTTACTGGAAGTAGTACAAATGGTCTTCCGACTTCTCCTCTGGGATGACGATCGACTCCCAGCAACAACAACAGCAGCGCCAGCAGCAGTAGGCGTTACACTCAAGGATGCATCGGAGGAATCCCAGGCAGGAGAGGACTCGTCAGACTTGACAGTGACATGGCCTGCAGGACTATTGGCTTTCCTGGGTAAGGAGGAAATTGACACTGAGGGAGTTGGTGGTGTGGTTTGCAGGAGCTTGGTTACAAGAGGAAGGGATTTAGTGGTCAGTGGACTGCTTCCTCTGTCACCCAAAGTTTTTGAACTTGTCACTGACTTATGATGAATGCGCTGCAGGTGACGTATAAGGGAGGATGTTCCGAGGTGGTTAACGTCCTTACCCCTACTTATTACAGCTTGACAAAGGCAACACACGGCTTGACACCTGTTGTCCGCATTTGTGTTGAAATAATTCCACACCGAAGAGGTGATTTTTTTTGTATTTTGACCAGGCATGTCAATGGCCATATTCGTCCCACGGACAACAGGTGTCTCCCCGGGTGCCTGACTTAAACAAACCACCTCACCATCAGAATCCTCCTCAATTTCCTCCCCAGCGCCAGCAACACCCATATCCTCATCCTGGTGTACTTCAACAGTGACATCTTCAATTTGACTATCAGGAACTGGACTGCGGGTGCTCCTTTCAGCACTTGCAGGGGGCGTGCAAATGGTGGAAGGCGCAAGCTCTTCCCGTCCAGTGTTATGAAGGTCAGGCATCGCAACTGACACAATTGGACTCTCCTTGGGGATTTGTGATTTAGAAGAACGCACAGTTCTTTGCTGTGCTTTTGCCAGCTTAAGTATTTTCATTTTTCTAGCGAGAGGATGAGTGCTTCCATCCTCATGTGAAGCTGAACCACTAGCCATGAACATAGGCCAGGGCCTCAGCCGTTCCTTGCCACTCCGTGTCGTAAATGGCATATTGGCAAGTTTACGCTTCTCCTCAGATGCTTTTAATTTTGATTTTTGGGTCATTTTACTGAACTTTTGTTTTTTAGATTTTACATGCTCTTTACTATGACATTGGGCATCGGCCTTGTCAGACGACGTTGATGGCATTTCATCGTCTCGGCCATGACTAGTGGCAGCAGCTTCAGCACGAGGTGGAAGTGGATCTTGATCTTTCCCTATTTTAACCTCCACATTTTTGTTCTCCATTTTTTAATGTGTGGAATTACATGCCAGTATCAATAGTAATGGCCTACTACTATATTTACTGCGCACAACTGAAATGCACCACAGGTATGGATGGATAGTATACTTGACGACACAGAGGTAGGTACAGCAGTGGCCTTCCGTACTGCTATATATAGTATACTGGTGGTCACTGTGTCAGCAAACTGCAAAACTAAAATGCACCACAGGTATAGAATGTAGATGGATAGTATACTTAATGAATGACGACACAGAGGTAGGTACAGCAGTGGCCTACCATACTGCTATATATAGTATACTGGTGGTCACTGTGTCAGCAAACTGCAAAACTAAAATGCACCACAGGTATAGAATGTAGATGGATAGTATACTTAATGAATGACGACACAGAGGTAGGTACAGCAGTGGCCTACCGTACTGCTATATATAGTATACTGGTGGTCACTGTGTCAGCAAACTGCAAAACTAAAATGCACCACAGGTATAGAATGTAGATGGATAGTATACTTAATGAATGATGACACAGAGGTAGGTACAGCAGTGGCCTTCCGTACCGTACTGCTATATATAGTATACTGGTGGTCACTGTGTCAGCAAACTGCAAAACTAAAATGCACCACAGGTATAGAATGTAGATGGATAGTATACTTAATGAATGACGACACAGAGGTAGGTACAGCAGTGGCCTTCCGTACGGTACTGCTATATATATTTTACTGGTGGTCACTGTGTCAGCAAACTGCAAAACTAAAATGTACCACAGGTATAGAATGTAGATGGATAGTATACTTAATGAATGACGACACAGAGGTAGGTACAGCAGTGGCCTACCGTACTGCTATATATAGTATACTGGTGGTCACTGTGTCAGCAAACTGCAAAACTAAAATGCACCACAGGTATAGAATGTAGATGGATAGTATACTTAATGAATGACGACACAGAGGTAGGTACAGCAGTTGCCTTCCGTACTGCTATATATAGTATACTGGTGGTCACTGTGTCAGCAAACTGCAAAACTAAAATGCACCACAGGTATAGAATGTAGATGGATAGTATACTTAATGAATGACGACACAGAGGTAGGTACAGCAGTGGCCTACCGTACTGCTATATATAGTATACTGGTGGTCACTGTGTAAGCAAACTGCAAAACTAAAATGCACCACAGGTATAGAATGTAGATGGATAGTATACTTAATGAATGACGACACAGAGGTAGGTACAGCAGTGGCCTTCCGAACTGCTATATATAGTATACTGGTGGTCACTGGCAAACTGCAAAACTAAAATGCACCACAGGTATAGAATGTAGATGGATAGTATACTTAATGAATGACGACACAGAGTTAGGTACAGCAGTGGCCTACCGTACTGCTATATATAGTATACTGGTGGTCACTGTGTCAGAAAACTGCAAAACTAAAATGCACCACAGGTATAGAATGTAGATGGATAGTATACTTAATGAATGACGACACAGAGGTAGGTACAGCAGTGGCCTTCCGTACTGATATATATAGTATACTGGTGGTCACTGTGTCAGCAAACTGCAAAACTAAAATGCACCACAGGTATAAAATGTAGATGGATAGTATACTTAATGAATGACGACACAGAGGTAGGTACAGCAGTGGCCTTCCGTACTGCTATATATCGTATACTGGTGGTCACTGTGTCAGCAAACTGCAAAACTAAAATGCACCACAGGTATAGAATGTAGATGGATAGTATACTTAATGAATGACGACACAGAGGTAGGTACAGCAGTGGCCTTCCGTACTGCTATATATAGTATACTGGTGGTCACTGTGTCAGCAAACTGCAAAACTAAAATGCACCACAGGTAGAGAATGTAGATGGATAGTATACTTAATGAATGACCACACAGAGGTAGGTACAGCAGTGGCCTTCCGTACCGTACTGCTATATATAGTATACTGGTGGTCACTGGTCAGCAAAACTCTGCACTGTACTCCTCCTATATAATATTAATTATACTGGTGGTCCCCAGTCCCCACAATAAAGCAGCACACTGAGCACAGATATGGAGTGTTTTTCAGGCAGACAACGTATACTGGTGGTCACTGTCAGCAAAACTCTGCACTGTACTCCTGCTATATAATACAGCTGCTCCCCAGTCCCCACAATTAAGCAGTGTGAGCACTCAGCACAGATATATCATGCAGCACACTGAGCACAGATATGGTATGGAGCGTTTTTTTCAGGCAGAGAACGGATAAAACTGGTGGTCACTTATCAGCAAAACTCTGCACTGTACTCCTCCTAACAGCTGCTCCCCAGTCCTCCCCACAATTAAGCAATAAAGCAATCAAGTTCAACAATAAACGGAGAGGACGCCAGCCACGTCCTCTCCCTATCATCTCCAATGCACGAGTGAAAATGGCGGCGACGCGCGGCTGCTTATATAGAATCCGAATCTCGCGAGAATCCAACAGCGGGATGATAACGTTCGGGCGCGCTCGGGTTAGCCGAGCAAGGCGGGAAGGTTCGAACCTGCCTCGGACCCGTGTAAAATGGGTGAAGTTCGGGGGGGTTCGGTTTCCGAGAAACCGAACCCGCTCATCACTAGAAAATAGGCATCTTTAAAATCTATTAAGTGATTAACTCTTTAACCACACCAAGAGAGGGAACAAGCCAGTATCTTCAAGAGTGATATAGGACCTGTATTATCTTAGATGCTTTAATTAACCAAATCCAGTAGCTGCCCCTGCGATGCTTCTACGAGGTAGCAATTTTCTTGCAAGGGAATACAATTAATTACAAGTGAGGGAATGCACTACGTGTTCTTAGCAGTCCCAAGGAAGTTTACTTAACTACCACAGCAGTTTAAGGAGTTTCTTAACTTCGGACAGCCATAGCTTCCAGTGCAGACACATAAGCAAGGAGAGGCTTTAACACTTATAATTCATCCCAGGCAACAAACTGAGGAATAAAATTCAATCACAGTTAGTGAAGCCATAGAAGAACTGGGACTAAATTAACCACAAATGTGCACCCAGAGCCGGCCCTAACCAATATGATGCCCTAGGCAAGATTTTGGCTGGTGCCCCCTAGCACCGCCGCTAGTTCTGCAGGAGATGCCTGGCATGAGTCAGCTGGCAGCTCTGCTAACGTCGGGCGCCTTTTGTTTATGAAAATGCATTATATTATTTGCATTACTATGTGTCTAGGATGCACAAGCAGCTTCTGCTGCTTAAAATGATATGCAGCATGCCTATATTCTGTGTGCGACTGCGGCTGTATCTGCATACAATACAGTGATTTCCAGGAATACACTGTAACGTAGCATTTCATATGCAGATACAGCCGCAGTCACACACAGAATATAGGCATGCCGCATATCATTTTAATCAGCAGAAGCTGCTGGTGCCCCTAAGCATACCAAATGCCCTAGGCATTTGCCTAGTTTGCCTATGCCTAAGGCCGGCTCTGTGTGCACCACCTGTAAAGTATACAGCTGAACTGAATTACTATGACTATTTGGGAAATATGTAGAAAAATGCTCAAGTATTAACCGTGACTTTCTTTACAGACATTTTTAAAAGTCATTTGGTTTTTTTGGTTCAGTATAAATTATTTTTAATTTTGCTACACATGTAAATTTCTTGTGAATGTACCCAGTTGTAAATCATATATTGTCGTAAAGGCATTAAGCATTTGTCTGCTATTTCAGTCTTTATAAAGAGACTATCTCCTTAAATAAATTGAGGTTTCAGTTTGAAGCAATTGAGATAATTTTCGGTGTCTGGACAACACTCCTTACCTCTCTAGTCAAGCAAGAAGAACAAGTATCCCAATAACACACTGGTTTGGGTTTTACATACAGTGCATCCGGAAAGTATTCGCAGCGCTTCACTTTTTCCACATTTTGTTATGTGACAGCCTTATTCCAAAATGGAATAAATTAATTTTTGTCCTCAAAATTCTACACACAATACCCCATAATGACAACATGAAAAACTATTTTTTTTAAAGATTTTTGCAAATGTGTTAAAAATAAAAAACAAAAAAAATCACATGTACATAAGTATTCACAGCCTTTGCCATGAAGCTCAAAATTGAGCTTGGATGCATCCTGTTTCCACTGATCATCCTTGAGATGTTCCTACAGCTTAATTGGAGTCCACCTATGGTAAATTCAGTTGATTGGACATGATTTGGAAAGGCACACACCTGCCTATATAAGGTCCCACACTTGACTGTGTATGTCTGAGCACAAACCAAGCATGAAGTCAAAGGAATTGTCTGTAGACCTCTGAGACAGGATTGTCTCCAGGCACAAATCTGGGGAAGGGTACAGAAAAATATTTGCTGCTTTGAAGGTCCCAATGAACATAGTGGCTTCCATCATCCGTAAATGGAAGAAGTTCGGAACCACCAGGACTCTTCCTAGAGCTGGCCGGCCGTCTAAACTGAGCGATCGGGGGATAAGGGCCCTAGTCAGGTAGGTGACCAAGAACCCGATGGTCACTCTGTCAGAGCTACAGTATTCCTCTGTGGAGAGAGGAGAACCTTCCAGAAGGACAACCATCTCTGGAGCAATCCACCAATCAGGCCAGTACGATAGAGTGGCCAGATGGAAGCCACTCCTTAGTAAAAAGAACATGGCAGCCGGCCTGGAGTTTGCCAAAATGCACCTGAAGGACACTCAGACCATGAAACAAACAAACAAAATTCTCTGGTCTGATGAGACAAAGCTTGAACTCTTTGGCGTGAATGCCAGGCATCATGTTTGGATGAAACCAGGCACTGCTCATCACCAGGCCAATACCATCCCTACAGTGAAGCATGGTGGTGGAAGCATTATTTAATTTATTACCATTTATTTATATAGCGCATACATATTCCGCAGCGCTTTACAGAGAATATTTGGCCATTTACATCAGTCCCTGCCCCAGTGGAGCTTACAATCTAAATTCCCTACGACATGTACACGCACACATTCACGCTAGGGTTAATTTTGTTGAGGGCCAATTAACCTACAAGTATATTTTTGGATTCTGGGAGGAAACCGTAGTACCCAGAGGAAACCCACGCAAGTACGTAGAGAATATACAAACTCCACACAGTTAGGGCCATGGTGGGAATCGAACTCATGACCTTAGTGTTGTGAGGCAGTAATGCTAACCATTACACCATCATGCTGTGGGGTTGTTTTCCAGTGGCAGGAATGGGGAGACTAGTCAGGATAGAGGTTAAGATGAATGCAGTAATGTACAGAGACATCCTGGATGAAAATCTGCTCCATAGCGCTCTTGACCTCAGACTGGGGCGACGGTTCATCTTTCAGCAGGACAACGAATCCAAGCACACAGTCTAGATATGTGGCAGTGGCTTCAGGACAACTGTGAATATCCTTGAGTGACCCAGCCAGAGCCCAGACTTGAATCCGATTGAACATTTCTGCAGAGATCTGAAAATGGTTGTGCACTGATGCTTCCCTTCCAACCAGATGGAGCTTGAGAGGTGCTGCGAAGAGGAATGGGCGAAACTGCCCAAAGATAGGTGTGGCAACCTTGTGGCATCATATTCAAAAAGACTTGAGGCTATAATTGCTGCCAAAGGTGCATCAACAAAGTATTGAGCAAAGGCTGTGAATACTTACAGTATGTACATGTGATTTCTTAGTTTTTTTATTTTTAATAAATTTGCAAAAATCTGAAAAAAAACTTTTTTCATGTTGTCATTATGGGGTATTGTATTGTTTGTAGAATTTTGAGGGGGAAAAATTTATTTATTCCATTTTGGAATAAGGCTATAACATAACAAAATGTGGAAAAAGTGAAGCGCTGTGAATACTTGCCGGATGCAATGTATGTAGCAACATCATGCATATGCAGCGAAAGTAGTGATATATCAGTCAGCATCATCATCAACTTTATGATTATCATAATCTCATTGTTTCCGGTTCCTTGCAAGAGCAGGTGTGTCTGGCAAGCTCTTCTTCTCTTCTTTATATTTAAAAGGGATTCTCTTCACATATCCTAATACAAAGACTTATCAGCACAGATCTTTCCCAGCTTATATTTAACAGTTTAAGGCTAACAGACTGTAAAGGAGTCTTATATCAGCTGCTGCAGGATAAAGAACATTGCACTGATTGTATAAATAAATATTATTGCTTGTTCACCAGTTGTCTGACAAAGGAATAGACTCTCTGAGGATAATACATAGAGTTTAAGTTACAGAAGTGCTTTACTAACATTTCTAAATGAACCAACATATTAAACTACACCTGTAAAAGGAATTCATCATTTCTGTCAGCAGCGCAGGGAGGCTGAACATTATAAACAGCTCTGTGTATCCACTTTTGGTGACACCAATAGTATATGTAACTGGAAACCAACATCATCTATGCAAGTGCACCACCTGTAAAGACCCCTCTGGACATTGTTTCATTTAATGTGGTGTTTATTCTAAATTACAAAATGGAGCAGAGGTATAGAAACATTTACTAATGTAAACTGATACCCCTTTCAGACATACTCCAAAATCCCAGGATTTTGCACATGAATGCACGTCAACCCGGGATTTTGGTGTGTCTGAAAGGCACCAACCCGGGAAGCCAACCCTTTAAATGACCTGGGTTTTTACTAGAGATGAGCAGGTTCTGTTCTCTGAGAACCGAACTACCCCGGACATCCCATTACGAACCAGTTTCCAAGTCCGGCTCGGAACTACCCACCATACTCGGAAACCAGAGCGAAGCAAAACTTCATCATTCCGCTGTTGGATTCTCGCGGGTTTTGCATTCCATATAAACAGCTGTGTGTAGCCGCCATTTTCACTCTGGACTTGGAGAGTGAGGGAGACAGACCTTTGTCTCTCTCTGTGGGTGATGGCATCGGGTGGGGTCAGCATGTGCTCTCTCTTTCTGCGAGGTACACTGGGCTCCACAAGGATGGACAATGGGGTGTAGAGTAGGATCTTGATCCGAGGCACCAACAGGCTCAAAGCTTCGACTGTTCCCAAGATGCACAGTGCCGCCTCCTCTATAACCCCGCCTCCATGCACAGGAGCTTAGTTTTTAGTTAACCAGCCCAACGCAGTAGCAGGAAAGAGACGACAACAGTTAATAGCCACATACATCACACTCTCACGAAAGGAGCAGTGTCAGTGGCTAATGCCATACCAACCCAAAGAAGCTAAGTGCGTCAGGGTGGGCGCCTTGTGGAGCCCAGTGTACCTCGCAGAAAGAGTTTTAACAACGGTAAGTTCTTACCATAAAACTCGTTTTCTGCTGCGGAGTACAATGGGCTCCACAAGGATGGACAATGGGGATGTCCTAAAGCAGTTCCTTATGGGAGGGCACAAGAACCCGGCGTCCAAAGGAAGCATCCTGAGAAGCGGCAGTATCGAAGGCATAGAACCGTATGAACGTGTTCACTGAGGACCACTTAGCCGCCTTCCACAATTGGTCAAGGGTCGCACCACGTTGGGCCGCCCAAGAAGGCCCAACAGACCGAGTAGAATGGGCCGTAATGTGAGCAGGAGCTGACAGACCAGCCTTCACATAAGCATGTGCAATCACCATTCTAATCCACCTGGCCAGGGTCTGCTTGTGAGCAGGCCAGCCACGTTTGTGAAAGCCTAACAAAACAAAGAGAGAATCAGATTTTCGAATAGAAGCAGTTCTCTTCACATAGATACGGAGAGCCCGTACCACATCCAAAGACCGCTCTTTGGGAGACAAGTCAGGAGAGACAAAGGCTGGAACCACAATTTCCTGATTAAGGTGGAACGAGGAAACCACCTTCGGTAAATAACCGAGACGAGTCCGAAGTACTGCCCGGTCACGGTGAAAAATCAGATATGGGGAACTACAGGAAAGGGCACCCAAATCCGACACTCTTCTAGCAGAGGCAATAGCCAGCAAGAACACCACCTTAAGTGAAAGCCACTTAAGATCAGCTGAACTAAGGGGTTCAAACGGAGGCTCCTGCAATGCCTCCAAAACCACCGACAAGTCCCAAGGAGCCACAGGCGGGACATAGGGAGGTTGGATACGCAACACACCCTGAGTGAAAGTATGAACATCAGGTAAAATCGCAATTTTTCTCTGAAACCACACCGACAAGGCAGAAACATGAACCTTGAGGGAGGCCAGACGCAGGCCTAAATCCAGGCCCTGCTGCAGAAAAGCCAAAAGTTTGGCTGTACTAAACTTGGAAGCGTCATAATTGTTAGATGCGCACCAAACAAAGTAGGAACGCCAGACCCTATGGTAAATCCGGGCAGAAGCCGGTTTCCGGGCCCGCAACATAGTTTTAATGACCGCCTCAGAAAAACCCTTAGCCCTCAAGACGGAAGCTTCAAGAGCCACGCCGTCAAAGACAGTCGGGCTAGGTCCTGGTAGCCACATGGGCCCTGAACGAGGAGGTCTGGGCGTTGTGGAAGTAGAATTGGACGCTCTGATAATAGGCCCTGCAGGTCTGAGTTCCAGTGCCGTCTGGGCAACGCTGGAGCTATGAGAAGCAGGATTCCTCTTTCTTGCTTGAACTTCCGAATTACCCTGGACAGGAGTGACACCGGAGGGAACACGTACGCCAGCCGAAAACCTCCACGGCACCGCCAGCGCATCCACGAATGCTGCTTGAGGATCCCTTGTTCTTCCTCCGAAGATCGGAACCTTGTGATTGTGTCGAGACGCCATCAGATCCATGTCTGGAAGGCCCCACTTTTCCACTAGGAGTTGAAACACTTCTGGATGGAGGCCCCACTCTCCGGCGTGTACGTCCTGACGACTGAGAAAGTCCGCTTCCCAATTCAGGACTCCCGGAATGAATATCGCCGATATGGCCGGTAGATGGCGTTCCGCCCATTGCAGAATCCGTGAGACTTCCTTCATTGCCAAGCGGCTTCGAGTGCCGCCTTGATGATTTATGTAAGCCACTGTGGTGGCGTTGTCCGACTGTACTTGAACAGGACGGTGCTGTATTAAATGCTGGGCCAGGTTCAATGAGTTGAAGAGCGCCCGCAATTCCAGAAAGTTGATCGGGAGGAGAGACTCCTCCCTGGACCACCGACCCTGAAGGGAGTTTTGCTCCAGCACCGCACCCCAACCCCTTAGACTGGCATCTGTCGTCAGCAGGACCCAGTCGGATATCCAGAAGGGATGGCCCCTGCACAATCGCTGGTCCTGGAGCCACCAGTGGAGTGACAGACGGACCTCCGGAGTCAATGAGATCATGTGAGACCTGATCCGGTGAGGCAGGCCGTCCCACTTGACCAGAGTCAGCCTCTGGAGGGGGCGAGAATGGAATTGAGCATACTCCACCATGTTGAATGCTGACACCATGAGGCCCAGCACCTGCATTGCCGAATGTATCGACACTTGCGGACGAGAGAGGAAGCAACGAATCCTGTGTTGAAGCTTCAGGACTTTCTCCTGAGACAAGAACAACCGCTGGTTGTGAGTGTCCAATAGCGCTCCCAGGTGGACCATGCTCTGAGCAGGGACCAGGGAGGATTTCTTCCAGTTGATAAGCCACCCGTGGGCTTGCAGAAACTGGACAATCATATCCAGATGGTGCTGGAGAAGTTCTGGGGAATTTGCCAGGATCAGCAGGTCGTCCAGATACGGTAGGATCCTGACCCCTTGACGGCGGAGTACCACCGTCATTACCGCCATAACTTTGGTGAAGACTCGCGGAGCCGTAGTTAAACCAAAAGGTAATGCCCAAAACTGGTAATGGAGGTTGGCAATCGCGAACCTCAGGTATTGCTGATACGATACTGCTATAGGAATATGCAGGTAAGCATCCTGTATATCCAGGGAGACCATATAATCCCGCGGTTCCAAGGCCAGAACTATATGACGAATTTCCCATACCCAGGCATCTGAAGTGGTTTTCAACCATTCCTGGGTATATCCTAGAAGCCTCCCCCCCCCCCCCCACCAGGGGGAGGCCCGCCTCGTCATGCGGCAAGCTTATCGGTTTTGGAAGCTGGCTGACGGGCAGCCCAGGCTCTTTTGGGCTTTGGCTTACCAGATTTGGAAGTGCAGGCCTGCTTGTGGTACGCCTGACCTTTTGCTTTACCTGGACGACGAAAGGGACGAAAGGAAGCACCTTTATCCTTCGACGCAGAAGGAGTGGTACTTGGCAGACAGGCAGTTTTAGCAGTAGCCAAGTCAGCCACTATCTTATTTAATTCCTCCCTAAACAGAATATCTCCCGTGAAAGGGAGTACCTCCAGGGTTTTTCAAGAATCCAGATCCACAGACCAGGATCTCAGCCCCAATATCCGGCGAGCCAGGACTGACGTAGTAGAGGCCTTGGCTGCTAGAATACCGGCATCAGAAGCCACCTCCTTAATATAGTGAGAAGCTGTGACAATATATGACAAGCATTGTCTAGCATGGTCAGAAGAGATTTCAGCTTCCAACTCTAGGGCCCATGCTTTAATAGCCTCTGCAGCCCATGTTCCTGTAATAGTGGGCCTTTGTGCAGCACCCATGAGGGTGTAAATCGCTTTCAGACAACCCTCCACATGTTTATCCGTAGGCTCCTTTAGAGACGTGACTGTAGTGACAGGTAGAGCTGAGGAAACCACCATCCTAGCCACATGCAAGTCCAATGGAGGAGGCGTTTCCCAATTTTTAGACAGCTCTGGCGCGAGGGGATAGCAAGCCAGCATCTTCTTTTGAGGCACAAACTTCTTCCCTGGGTTTCCCCAGGATTCCTGACGTATTTCCACTAGGTGGTCAGAGTGAGGTAAAACCTGTTTAGCCACCTTCTGATGCTTGAACCTATCTGGTTTCTTAGGAAGGACGGATGGCTCGGGTTCATCCATAATCTGTAGAATCAACTTAATAGCCTCCTAAAGATCAGGAACATCCACATTTGAACCACCCTCCCCATCAGCAGTATCTGTGTCAGAATCTGTGGGGTCCGTGTAAGCGCCGTCTTCATCAGACGAGGTGTCAGAGATAGCCATCGATTGTGACGAGGTAAGAGCTCGCTTAGAGGGTCCCTTGGTCTTAGGCGAGCGAGAGTCAGACTTTTTAGTAGTCAAGGACTGGTTCAGTTTCTTCAATTGAGCAGACAAGTTATCTGCCCACGGCGGGTTAGCCATTGGGACCACATACGGTTGAACCTGCATAGGAGATCCCATAGGGGGCGTTAGTTTAGTAACTAGCGTATTCAGAAGTGTGGAAAAAGTGGCCCATGGCGGGTCATTATGGACCCCCGTTGCTACAGTTCCACTGGGGGGCAAGGAGCCCCCTGAACCAGACCCCGTGGCTGCTATATTCACCTCATAGGGATCTGTGGCTTCAGCAACAACGGTAGTGTGTTCAGCCCCAGAACCGTTACCATCAGAAGCAGACATGATATACTGTAACTTGCAATATCAGGTAACACAGTACAATTGTCAGCAGCAAAATAACTCTTGCCCAAACCCCTGCGCAGTGTAGTCAGCACCAGCAGGGATACAGGAGAGATACGGTGACTAAAATCACAGAGAAAAATACAAATTAGAGTATATCTTGTGAATAACCTATATCATATCAATATAAACTAGTGATGTGCACCGGACATTTTTCGGGTTTTGTGTTTTGGTTTTGGATTTGGTTCCATGGCCGTGTTTTGGATTCGGACGCATTTTGGCAAAACCTCCCTGAAATTTTTTGTCGGATTCGGTTGTGTTTTGGATTCGGGTGTTTTTTACAAAACCCCCTCGAAAACAGCTTAAATCATAGAATTTGGGGGTCATTTTGATCCCATAGTATTATTAACCTCAATAACCATAATTTCCACTCATTTCCAGTCTATTCTGAACACCTCACACCTCACAATGGGGGTCATTCCGAGTTGTTCGCTCGCAAGCTGCTTTTAGCAGCTTTGCACACGCTAAGCCGCCGCCTACTGGGAGTGAATCTTAGCTTATCAAAATTGCGAACGAAAGATTAGCAGAATTGCGAATAGACACTTCTTAGCAGTTTTTGAGTAGCTCCAGACTTACTCGGCATCTGCGATCAGTTCAGTCAGTTTCGTTCCTGGTTTGACGTCACAAACACACCCAGCGTTCGCCCAGACACTCCCCCGTTTCTCCAGCCACTCCCGCATTTTTCCCAGAAACGGTAGCGTTTTTTCACACACACCCATAAAACGGCCAGTTTCCGCCCAGAAACACCCACTTCCTGTCAATCACATTACGATCACCAGAACGTAGAAAAAACCTCATAATGCCGTGAGTAAAAAACCTAACTGCATAGCAAATTTACTTGGCGCAGTCGCACTGCGGACATTGGGGGTCATTCCGAGTTGTTCGCTCGCAAGCTGCTTTTAGCAGCTTTGCACACGCTAAGCCGCCGCCTACTGGGAGTGAATCTTAGCTTATCAAAATTGCGAATGAAAGATTCGCAATATTGCGAAAAGACTTCTCTGTGCAGTTTCTGAGTAGCTCGAGACTTACTCTGCCAGTGCGATCAGTTCAGTGCTTGTCGTTCCTGGTTTGACGTCACAAACACACCCAGCGTTCGCTCAGACACTCCTCCGTTTCTCCAGCCACTCCCGCGTTTTTCCCAGAAACGGTAGCGTTTTTTCACGCACTCCCATAAAACGGCCAATTTCCGCCCAGAAACACCCACTTCCTGTCAATCACATTACGATCACCAGAATGAAGAAAAAACCTCGTAATGCCGTGAGTAAAATTCCTAACTGCATTGCAAATTTACTTGGCGCAGTCGCACTGCGGACATTGCACATGCGCATTAGCGACTAATCGCTCCGTTGCGAGAAAAAAATAACGAGCGAACAACTCGGAATGACCCCCATTGCGCATGCACATTAGCGACTAATCGCTCCGTTGCGAGAAAAAAATAACGAGCGAATAAACTCGGAATGACCCCCAATATTATTTTTAGTCCTAAAATTTGCACCGAGGTCGCTGGATGACTAAGCTAAGCGACCCAAGTGGCCGACACAAACACCTGGCCCATCTAGGAGTGGCACTGCAGTGTCAGACAGTATGGCAGATTCAAAAAATAGTCCCCAAACAGCACATGATGCAAAGAAAAAAAGAGGCGCAATGAAGTAGCTGTGTGACTAAGCTAAGCTACTCAAGTGGCCGACACAAACACCTGGCCCATCTAGGAGTGGCACTGCAGTGTCAGACAGGATGGCAGATTAAAAAAATAGTCTCCAAACAGCACATGATGCAAAGAAAAAAAGAGGCGCAATGAGGTAGCTGTGTGACTAAGCTAAGCGACCCAAGTGGCCGACACAAACACCTGGCCCATCTAGGAGTGGCACTGCAGTGTCAGACAGGCTGGCACTTCAAAAAACAGTCCCCAAACAGCACATGATGCAAAGAAAAAAAGAGGCGCAATGAGGTAGCTGTGTGACTAAGCTAAGCGACCCAAGTGGCCGACACAAACACCTGGCCCATCTAGGAGTGGCACTTCAGTGTCAGACAGGATGGCACTTCAAAAAATAGTCCCCAAACAGCACATGATGCAAAGAAAAAAAGAGGCGCAATGAGGTAGCTGTGTGACTAAGCTAAGCGACCCAAGTGGCCGACACAAACACCTGGCCCATCTAGGAGTGGCACTGCAGTGTTAGACAGGATGGCAGATTCAAAAAATAGTCCCCAAACAGCACATGATGCAAAGAAAAAAAGAGGCGCAATGAGGTAGCTGTGTGACTAAGCTAAGCAACCCAAGTGGCCGACACAAACACCTGGCCCATCTAGGAGTGGCACTGCAGTGTCAGACAGGATGGCAGATGTAAAAAATAGTCCCCAAACAGCACATGATGCAAAGATAAATTAAAGAAAAAAGAGGTGCAAGATGGAATTGTCATTGGGCCCTCCCACCCACCCTTATGTTGTATAAACAGGACATGCACACTTTAACAAACCCACCATTTCAGCGACAGGGTCTGCCACACGACTGTGACTGAAATGACTGGTTGGTTTGGGCCCCCACCAAAAAAGAAGCAATCAATCTCTCCTTGCACAAACTGGCTCTACAGAGGCAAGATGTCCACCTCCTCCTCATCCTCCGATTCCTCACCCCTTTCACTGTGTACATCCCCCTCCTCACAGATTATTAATTCGTCCCCATTGGAATCCACCATCTCAGGTCCCTGTGTACTTTCTGGAGGCAATTGCTGGTGAATGTCTCCACGGAGGAATTGATTATAATTCATTTTGATGAACATCATCTTCTCCACATTTTCTGGAAGTAACCTCGTACGCCGATTGCTGACAAGGTGAGCGGCTGCACTAAACACTCTTTCGGAGTACACACTGGAGGGGGGGCAACTTAGGTAAAATAAAGCCAGTTTGTGTAAGGGCCTCCAAATTGCCTCTTTTTCCTGCCAGTATACGTACGGACTGTCTGACGTGCCTACTTGGATGCGGTCACTCATATAATCCTCCACCATTATTTCAATGGTGACAGAATCGGGTGGTCTTCAGTATGCCGGCGGTCGGGCTCCCGGCGACCAGCATACCGGCGCCGGGAGCCCGACAGCCGGCATACCGACACTTATTCTCCCTCGTAGGGGTCCACGACCCCCCTGGAGGGAGAATAAAATAGTGTGGCGCGCGCCGCAAGGGGCTCATTTGCGCTCGCCACACTGTCGGTAAGCCGGCGGTCGGGCTCCCGGCGCCGGTATGCTGGTCGCCGGGAGCCCGACCGCCGGCATATTGTAGTGAACCCACAGAATCATATGCAGTGACAGTAGACGACATGTCAGTAATCGTTGGCAGGTCCTTCAGTCTGGACCAGATGTCAACACTCACTCCACACTGCCCTGCATCACCGCCAGCGGGTGGGCTCGGAATTCTTAGCCTTTTCCTCGCAGCCCCAGTTGCAGGAGAATGTGAAGGAGGAGCTGTTGACGGGTCACGTTCCGCTTGACTTGACAATTTTCTCACCAGCAGGTCTTTGAACCTCTGCAGACTTGTGTCTGCCAGAAAGAGAGATACAACGTAGGTTTTAAATCTAGGATCGAGCACGGTGGCCAAAATGTAGTGCTCTGATTTCAACAGATTGACCACCCGTGAATCCTGGTTAAGCGAATTAAGGGCTCCATCCACAAGTCCCACATGCCTAGCGGAATCGCTCTGTATTAGCTCCTCCTTCAATCTCTCCAGCTTCTTCTGCAAAAGCCTGATGAGGGGAATGACCTGACTCAGGCTGGCAGTGTCTGAACTGACTTCACGTGTGGCAAGTTCAAAGGGTTGCAGAACCTTGCACAACGTTGAAATCATTCTCCACTGCACTTGAGTCAGGTGCATTCCCCCTCCTTTGCCTATATCGTAGGTAGCTGTACAGGCTTGAATGGCCTTTTGCTGCTCCTCCATCCTCTGAAGCATATAGAGGGTTGAATTCCACCTCGTTACCACCTCTTGCTTCAGATGATGGCAGGGCAGGTTCAAGAGTGTTAGCTGGTGCTCCAGTCTTCGGCACGCGGTGGCTGAATGCCGAAAGTGGCCCGCAATTCTTCGGGCCACAGACAGCATCTCTTGCACGCCCCTGTCGTTTTTCAAATAATTCTGCACCACCAAATTCAATGTATGTGCAAAACATGGGACGTGCTGGAATTTGCCCAGATGTAATGCACGCACAATATTGGTGGCGTTGTCCGATGTCACAAATCCCCAGGAGAGTCCAATTGGGGTAAGCCATTCTGTGATGATGTTCCTCAGTTTCCGTAAGAGGTTGTCAGCTGTGTGCCTCTTATGGAAAGCGGTGATACAAAGCATAGCCTGCCTAGGAACGAGTTGGCGTTTGCGAGATGCTGCTACTGGTGCCGCCGCTGCTGTTCTTGCTGCGGGAGGCAATACATCTACCCAGTGGGCTGTCACAGTCATATAGTCCTGAGTCTGCCCTGCTCCACTTGTCCACATGTCCGTGGTTAAGTGGACATTGGGTACAACTGCATTTTTTAGGACATTGGTGACTCTTTTTCTGACGTCTGTGTACATTTTCGGTATCACCTGCCTAGAGAAGTGGAACCTAGATGGTATTTGGTACCAGGGACACAGTACCTCAAGCAATTCTCTAGCTCCCTGTGAATTAACGGTGGATACCGGAAACACGTTTTTCACCACCCAGGCGGCCAAGGCCTGAGTTATCCGCTTTGCAGCAGGATGACTGCTGTGATATTTCATCTTCCTCGCAAAAGACTGTTGGACAGTCAATTGCTTACTGGAAGTAGTACAAGTGGTCTTCCGACTTCCCCTCTGGGATGACGATCGACTCCCAGCAGCAACAACAGCAGCGCCAGCAGCAGTAGGCGTTACACTCAAGGATGCATCGGAGGAATCCCAGGCAGGAGAGGACTCGTCAGACTTGACAGTGACATGGCCTGCAGGACTATTGGCTTTCCTGTGTAAGGAGGAAATTGACACTGAGGGAGTTGGTGGTGTGGTTTGCAGGAGCTTGGTTACAAGAGGAAGGGATTTAGTTGGCAGTGGACTGCTTCCGCTGTCACCCAAAGTTTTTTTTGACGTATAAGGGAGGATATTCCTAGGTGGTTAACGTCCTTACCCCTACTTATTACAGCTTGACAAAGGCAACACACGGCTTGACACCAGTTGTCCGCATTTCTGTTGAAATAATTCCACACCGAAGAGGTGATTTTTTTTGTAATTTGACCAGGCATGTCAATGGCCATATTCGTCCCACGAACAACAGGTGTCTCCGCGGGTGCCTGACTTAAACAAACCACCTCACCATCAGAATCCTCCTTGTCAATTTCCTCCCCAGCGCCAGCAACACCCATATCCTCATCCTGGTGTACTTCAACAGTGACATCTTCAATTTGACTATCAGGAACTGTACTGCGGGTGCTCCTTCCAGCACTTGCAGGGGGCGTGCAAATGGTGTAAGGCGCCACCTCTTCCCGTCCAGTGTTGGGAAGGTCAGGCATCGCAACCGACACAATTGGACTCTCCTTGGGGATTTGTGATTTAGAAGAACGCACAGTTCTTTGCTGTGCTTTTGCCATCTTCACTCATGTGAAGCTGAACCACTTGCCATGAACATAGGACAGGGCCACAGCCGTTCCTTGCCACTCCGTGTTGTAAATTGCATATTGGCAAGTTTACGCTTCTCAAAAGACGCTTTTAATTTTGATTTGTGGGTCATTTTACTGAAATTTAGTTTTTTGTATTTTACATGCTCTCTACTATGACATTGGGCATCTGCCTTGGCAGACGACGTTGATGGCATTTCATCGTCTCGGCCATGACTAGTGGCAGCAGCTTCAGCACGAGGTGGAAGTGGATCTTGATCTTTCCCTATTTTACCCTCCACATTTTTGTTCTCCATTTTTTAATGTGTGTAATTATATGCCAGTAATACATCAATAGCAATGGCCTACTACTATATATACTGCGCACGACAACTAAAATGCACCACAGTTATGGATGGATAGTATACTTGACAACACAGAGGCAGGTAGAGCAGTGGCCTACTGTACCGTACTGCTATATATTATATACTAGCGGTCAGCAAAATTATGCACTGTCCTCCTACTATATATACACACCGCACCACTTAAATGCACCACAGGGATGGATGGACAGTATATTGACGACACAGAGGTAGGTAGAGCAGTGGCCTACTGTACCGTACTGCTATATATTATATACTGGTGGTCAGCAAAATAATTCACTGTCCTCCTACTATATATACACTGCACCACTTAAGTGCACCACAGGGATGGATGGATAGTATACTTGACGACACAGAGGTAGGTAGAGCAGTGGCCTACTGTACCGTACTGCTATATATTATATACTGGTGGTCAGCAAAATTATGCACTGTCCTCCTACTATATATACACTGCACCACCTAAGTGCACCACAGGGATGGATGGATAGTATACTTGACGACACAGAGGTAGGTAGAGCAGTGGCCTACTGTACCATACTGCTATATATTATATATTGGTGGTCAGCAAAATGATGCACTGTCCTCCTACTATATATACACCGCACAACAACTAAAATGCACCATAGGTATGGATGGATAGTATACTTGACGACACAGAGGTAGGTAGAGCAGTGGACTACTGTACCGTACTGCTATATATAATGTACTGGTGGTCAGCAAAATGATGCACTGTCCTCCTACTATATATACACCGCACAACAATGAAAATGCACCACAGGTAGGGATGGATAGTATAATAGACGACACAGAGGTAGGTAGAGCTGTGGACTACTGTACCATACTGCTATATATAATATACTGGTGGTCAGCAAAATTATGCACTTTCCTCCTACTATATATACACCGCACCACTTAAATGCACCACAGGGATGGATGGATAGTATACTTGACGACACAGAGGTAGGTAGAGCAGTGGCCTACTGTACCGTACTGCTATATATTATATACTGGAGGTCAGCAAAATTATGCACTGCCCTCCTACTATATATACACCGCACCACTTAAATGCACCACAGGGATGGATGGATAGTATACTTGATGACACAGAGGTAGGTAGAGCAGTGGCCTACTGTACCGTACTGCTATATATTATATACTGGTGGTCAGCAAAATTATGCACTGTCCTCCAACTACTACGCACAACAACTAAAATGCACCACAGGCTTGGATGGATAGTATACTTGACGACACAGAGGTAGGTAGAGCAGTGGCCTACTGTACCATACTGCTATATATTATATACTGGTGGTCAGCAAAATTATGCACTGTCCTCCTACTATATATACACCGCACATCAACTAAAATGCACCACAGGTATGGATGGATAGTATATTTGACGACACACAGGTAGGTAGAGCAGTGGCCTACTGTACCTTACTGCTATATATTATATACTGGTGGTCTGCAAAATTATGCACTGTACTCCTACTATATATCCTGCGCAATACTAAAATGCACCACAGGTATGTATGGACAGTATACTTAACGACACAGAGGTAGGTAGAGCAGTGGCCTACTGTACCGTACTGCTATATATTATATACTGCTGATCAGCAAAATTATGCACTGTCCTCCTACTATATATGCTGCGCACAACAACTAAAATGCACCACAGGTATGGATGGATAGTATACCTGACGACACAGAGGTAGGTAGAGCAGTGGCCTACTGTACCGTTCTGCTATATATTATATACTGGTGGTCAGCAAAATTATGCACTGTACTCCTACTATATATATTGCGCACAACTAAAATGCACCACAGGTAGGTTGGATAGTATACTTGACGATACAGAGGTAGGTAGAGCAGTGGCCTACTGTACCGTACAGCTATATATTATATACTGCTGATCATCAAAATTATGCACTGTACTCCTACTATATATACTGCGCACATCAACTAAAATGCACCACAGGTATAGATGGATAGTATACTTGATGACACAGAGGTAGGTAGAGCAGTGGCCTACTGTACCTTACTGCTATATATTATATACTGGTGGTCAGCAAAATTATGCACTGTACTCCTACTATATATATTGCGCACAACTAAAATGCACCACAGGTAAGGTTGAAAAGTATACTTGACGATACAGAGGTAGGTAGTGCAGTGGCCTACTGTACCGTACAGCTATATATTATATACTGGTGGTCAGCAAAATTATGCACTGTCCTCCTACTATATAAACTGCGCACAACAACTAACATGCACCACAGGTATGGATGGATAGTTTACTTGATGACACAGAGGTAGGTAGAGCAGTGGCCTACTGTACCGTACTGCTCTTTATTATATACTGGTGGTCAGCAAAATTATGCACTGTACTCCTACTATATATACTGCGCACAACTAAAATGCACCACAGGTATGGATGGATAGTATACTTGACGACACAGAGGTAGGTAGATCAGTGGCCTACTGTACCGTACTGCTATATATTATATACTGGTGGTAAGCAAAATTATTGGAAGAAATATATAACAAGTATATAATGGACAGGCGCAGAAATGTGAGGTTCCTCCTAGCTGCTGTAGGTTGGAGATGGTCAGTCTCCGTATAGTGTGTACAAAGGAATAAGATAACAGCGCTAACACAACCGATACTGAATATGCAAATTTATTAATTTAAAATAAACTGATAATCTAAAATTACATATAAAATAATAATTGCTCATAGACCAATCAATGGATGTAAAGAGGGACCTCTGAAAAAGCTGCCAGGAGCGGCGAAACGCGTCAGGGAACATTGCTCATGACCATTGGATGACATCAAATTGAGTACCATTGGACCTAAACCCAGGACATTACCATCTGTTTGCGACTGGTGAACCAGGACCCCGATCCCAGCTTGGTCTTTTAAACATACTCCACCGGATTCATTCTTCAAGGAACACAGCGAATTGGACATAAGAGTGTCAATCTGAAAGAACTGTGAACCAGAATCCATTTCACAAATAAAGACCTGGATCAGGATCCATATATCGGAACACTGGATGGGTAATTAATCATTGAACCTGGCACACTATCAGTCACTACGTCTACGGACCATAGACTGTTTGAATTAAGGTCATTTATTGATGCATGCACTTTACATCCATTGATTGGTCTATGAGCAATTATTATTTTATATGTAATTTTAGATTATCAGTTTATTTTAAATTAATAAATTTGCATATTCAGTATCGGTTGTGTTAGCGCTGTTATCTTATTCCTTTGTAAGCAAAATTATGCATTGTACTCCTACTATATATACTGCGCACAACTAAAATGCACCACAGGTATGGATGGATAGTATACTTGACGACACAGAGGTAGATAGAGCAGTGGACTACTGTACCGTACTGCTATATATTATATACTGGTGGTCAGCAAAATTATGCACTGTACTCCTACTATATATACTGCGCACAACTAAAATGCACCACAGGCATGGATGGATAGTATACTTGATGACACAGAGGTAGGTAGAGCAGTGGCTTGCTGTACCGTACTGCTATATATTCTATACTGGTGGTCAGCAACATTATGCACTGTCCTCCTACTATATATACTGCGCACAACAACTAAAATGCACCACAGTTATGGATAGATAGTATACTTGACGACACAGAGGTAGGTAGAGCAGTGGCCTACTGTACCTTACTGCTATATATTATATACTGGTGGTCTGCAAAATTATGCACTGTCCTCCTACTATATATACTGCGCACAACAACTAAAATGCACCACAGGTATGGATGGATAGTATACTTGACGACACAGAGGTAGGTAGAGCAGTGGACTACTGTACCATACTGATATAATACTGGTTGTCACTGGTCAGCAAAATTCTGCACTGTCCTCCTAGTATATACTACAATGCAGCACAGATATGGAGCGTTTTTCAGGCAGAGAACGTATAATACTGGTGGTCACTGGTCAGCAAAACTCTGCACTGTCCTCCTACTATATAATACTGGTGGTCCCCAGTCCCCACAATAAAGCACACTGAGCATAGATATTTGCAGCACACTGAGCACAGATATGGAGCGTTTTTCAGGCAGAGAACGTAGATATTTTCAGCACACTGAGCTCAGATATTTGCAAGCACACTGAGCACAGATATTTGCAGCACACTGAGCACAGATATTTGCAGCACACTGAACACAACTGAGAGAACGCTGCACGTCCTCTCCCTATCATCTCCAATGCACGAGTGAAAATGGCGGCGATGCGCGGCTCCTTATATAAGGGGAGATGTACTAAGCCTGAAAAGTGATAAATTTCATGGTGATAAAGTGCCAGCCAATCACCTCCTAACTGCCATGTCACTGGCTGTGTTTGAAAAATGACAGTTAGGAGCCAATTGGCTGGTACTTTTTCACTGTGATATTTATCACTTTTCAGGCTTAGTACATCTGGCTCATAGAATACGAATCTCGCGAGAATACGACAGCGGGATGATGACATTCGGGTGCGCTCGGGTTAACCGAGCAAGGCGGGAAGATTCGAGTCTGCCTCGGAACCGTGTAAAATGGGTGAAGTTCGGGGGGGTTCGGATTCCGAGGAACCGAAACCGCTCATCTCTACCAATATCCCATGCCGCATCCTTTAGGTAAGCAGCAGCGTCCTTGATATAACCGAGAGTCAAAAGAATGCTATCCCTATCCAGGGTATCCATGTCAGATGCCAAATTATCTGCCCACTTGCCAATAGCACTACTCACCCATGCCGACGCCATGGGCGATCTTAGCAGCGCGCCTGTAGTGACATAAATGGATTTTAAAGCCGTTTCCTGCTTTCGATCCGCAGGGTCCTTTAGGGCAGCCGTGTCAGGAGACGGAAGCGCCACCTTCTTGGACAGTCGTGATAGAGCCTTGTCCACGTTGGGAGATGACTCCCACTTTTCCCTGTCATCAGAGGGGAAAGGATATGCCATTAGAATTCTCTTGGGAATCTGCCACCTTTTGTCAGGAGATTCCCAAGCTTTTTCACAAAGAGTGTTCAGCTCATGAGAGGGGGGAAATGTCACCTCAGGCTTTTTTCCCTTATACAAACAAACCCTTGTATCAGGAACAGTAGGTACTTCTGAAATATGTAAAACATCTTTAATTGCCACAATCATGTACTGAATACTCTTAACCAGCTTTGGATTTAAACTGGTCTCACTATAGTCGACACTGGAATCAGAGTCCGTGTCGGTATCACTATCTGCCATCTGGGTAAATGAATGCTTTTGTGACCCTGAGAGGGCCTGTACCTAAGACAAGGCGTCCTCCATGGATTTTCTCCACGTTTGTGTCTTTTAGTCAATAAAGCCACATTTGCATTCAATGTACTCAACATATCCACCCAATCAGCAGTCGGCGGTGCCGACAGAGTCACTCCCAGCGCCTTATCTGCCCCCACTGTAACTTCCTCCGGGGAGGAGCACTCAGCCTCAGAGATGTCGACACACACATACCGACACGCACAAACACACTGGCTATAGGGGACAGACCTACAGGAAAGCCTGTTAGATAAACACAGAGGGAGTTTACCAGCTCACATTCCAGCGCCTACCCCGGTACTGAGAGCAAATACACAGTGCCTCAGACCTATTTGCGCCATTATTAATGGGTTAATCGCACCAAATTACTGTGCTCCCCCCCCCCATTTTGCTCCCTGGTACTTGTGTAGGAGAGTGGAGGTCCGGGCCAGCGTCTCTGTCCTGTGAAGAGAAAATGGCACTGGTAAGCTGTGGGGGCTAAGCCACGCCCCCTCACCGGCGCGCTGTAGTCCCGCTCAAATATAATCTTTATGCTGGCAGGGGCTATATTTAGTGCCTAGGCACTTCTAATATATATGTTCTGGCCAGTGCTGAGCTCCAGTAATCATGCTACCCAGGGCGCCCCCCCTGCGCCCTGCACTCTGCAAGTGCCGCCCGGAGTGTGTGTGGAAGCATGGCGCGCAGCACGACCGCTGCGCGGTACCTCATTACTGAAGTCTTCTGCCGTCACTGGAGTCTTCTGATCTTCTTTATACTCACCCGGCTTCTTTCTTCTGGCTCTGTGAAGGGGGTGACGGCGCGGCTCCAGGAACAAGCAGCTAGGCGCACCAAGTGATCGAACCTTCTGGAGCTAATGGTGTCCAGTAGCCTAAGAAGCAGAGCCTTTGAACTCAGAAGAAGTAGGTCTGCTTCTCTCCCCTCACTCCCACGAAGCAGGGAGCCTGTAGCCAGCAGGTCTCCCTGAAAATAAAAAACCTAACATAAAGTCTTTTCAGAGAAACTCAGGAGAGCTCCCCTAGTGTGTGTCCAGTCTCTCTGGGCACAGAATCTAACTGAGGTCTGGAGGAGGGGCATAGAGGGAGGAGCCAGTTCACACCCATTCAAAGTCTTATGGTGTGCCCATGTCTCCTGCGGATCCCGTCTATACCCCATGGTCCTTTTGGAGTCCCCAGCATCCTCTAGGAAGTAAGAGAAATAATATTACACTGGCCCTGTATGCTGTAAAAAGTCAGGGGTGCAGTTGTTAAAATAAAAGCACACTGGCCCTTTATACTGTAAAAATTCAGGGGTGCTGCTGTTTAAATAATATTACACTGGCTCTGTATGCTGTAAAAATTCAGGGGTACTATTGTTAAAATAAAAGCACACTGGCATTGTATGCTGTATAATACAGGGGTGCTGCTGTTAAAACAATATTACCACTGGCCCTGTATGCTGTAAAGATTCAGTGGTGCTGTTGTTAAAATAAAAGCACACTGGTCCTGTATGCTGTTAAAATACAGGGGTGCTGCTGTTAAAATAATATTACACTGGCTCTGTATGTTGTAAAAATTCAGGGGTGCTATTGTTAAAAAAAAGTACACTGGCCCTGTTTGCTGTAAAATACAGGGGTGCAGTGAAAATAAATGTACACTGGCTTGTCTTGTATGTTGTAAAATTACAAAGGTGTTGTGAAAATACAGGGGTGCTGGCACTGTCCGCAGTTGCGATGTCTAGGCCTGACCTTTACAACACTGTATGGGAAGTGGAGGCTCCTACCACCATTTGCACACCCTCTGCAAGTGCCAGGAGAAGCACCACTGGTCCAGTTGCTGAATTGAGATTGTGGATGTCACTGTAGAAGTACACCAGGATGAGGAGGATATGGGTGTAGCTGGCACTGTGGAGGAAGTTGACGATGAGGATTCAGATGGTGATGTGGATTGTTTGAATAAGGCACCAGTGGAGACAGTTGTTGGCCATGGAATGAAAAAGCCCATTGTCATACCTTGGCAAAATATAAAAAAAGCCACCTTTTCGGTGTGGAAATATTTCTCCACAAATATGGGCAACAGGTGTCAAGCCATCTGTTGCTTTTGTCAATCCATAATAAGTAGGGGTAAGGACGTTAACCACCTAGGAACATCCTCCCTTATACGTCACCTGCACCGCATTCATCATAAGTCATTGTCTAGTTCAGAAACTTTGGGTAATAGCGTAAGCATTCCACTGACACCTAAATTATGTGGTATGTGGTTTTGTTTGAATATTATTTCTTTGTGAGGATGAGGATGTAAACACTGAAAGGGGGGAAGTCTGAGGATGACATCTTGCCACTGTAGAGCCAGTTTGTGCAAGGAGAGTTTAGTTGCTTTTTTTTCTGGCGGGGGCAAAAAGCAATCATTTCAGCCACAGTCTTGTGGCAGACCCTTTTGCTGAAATGATTGGTCTGTTAAAGTGTTCATGTCCTGTTTATACAACATAAGGGTGGGAGGGCCTAAGGATAATTCCATTTTGCACGTCTTTTCTTTGCCACATTATTCCAGGGGTGCCGATCTATAAGGGGTGCTTCCCCTCTGCGCTATCAGTCCAGGGTCTTCTGCCCCACTGCCATTTAAGTCCAGGTGTGCTGTTGCCTGTCTGCGGTGCTGTTTAATTCTCCAGGGGTGCTGACTATGCTGTATAAGTCCATGGGTGCTGCGGTATAATTCCAGGGGTGCTGCGGTATAATTCCAGGGGTGCTGCGGTACTTGATCCTAGGTTTAAATGAAAGCCTAAAGCAGATATGAAACAAGCTATAACATCACAAAAAGATTTGTGAAAACATAGCCGTAAAGGTGGAAGTGGAAATTGCTATTTTGTCAAAGTGGAAATAAAGTGGGGAGAGACCACATTTGTGGCCAAAGTCATTGTGACTCAGAAGAGACTGACTCATAATCCAGCGCAACTGCCGGAAAGATAAAAGTGATATTTTCTGCTGGAGCATTAGAGAGAGGTTATTATCAATTATTTCATGTTAGGAACTCACTCAAATGAATGGCTCTAATTAGTCAATCTTAATTTTGATTATTATTGATTTTCCACATTTTGGGATTATTTATTTAGAAGATGTGCATTTGTTGTACAGGGATCTTCTTTTCCTAAGGGCTGAGTAGGGTTTCGCAAGACCTCGCAGTGTTAGAAAAACAGGGTTTCAGTGATCTTGATTTGCATCAGCTTTCCATTGCACTGCAGCACTAGATGGGCCAGGAGCTCCTGTGAGGCACAAACAGTTACTGAATAAGGCCCAATATGGAGTCTCATGGTGGTTTACAGCCAGCAAGATGTCTGGCTTGCCAGGCTGAGGCATGCTGTTGGCACAGAGGTTAGCATTGCTTTCTCCCACAGTCCTACTTACAGTATGAAATGACTTTCGACTGTAGAGTGGTAAGCTCCACTAGGGCAGGGGTTCAATAACAAAAAAATTCACTGCACAGTCGTGCTTACTACTTTACCGAACCCACCCGAACTCAACTTACCCCATCCGGGGCTGCTGTGGGGGCTCAGGAGGGGCTGCTAAAACATCTAAGGGTCTACTTTATTTAAAAAATTAAATATGAATAATATAAACAAGACACACAGGTATGCTCACATGCGTGTAACTGGGACACACAGATATGCTCACATGCGTGTAACTGGGAGCTGTGAAAAACAAAAATAAGGCATCTGCCACAAAAAATGGGAAAAAAATAAACCCACAAGATTTTCACAAAATAAGTCTCCAGACTCTGTGGAGGGGAAAATATCCAATCTTGATCCTGTGGTATACACCAGTTTAATTGCATCCCAGCATTAAATCTGAGATTATCTTAATCCCTGAACATGGAGAAGGGGTTATAAATTTGGAGGCTTTGGCCCCTAGTTTTTCAGTTTGTCCAGTAATGTGGTAAATAATAATTATATATTTGCTTGGTTGAAGTCCTTTCTGTTCCACATCAATATAGGAGTGGAGGTGAAAGCCTGTGTGTTGTTCCTTATTATGGGTGCTTTCATTTTTAATCACCTTCTTGACACTGTCCTCTTCCTCTTGCCTCTTCTCATAATGTGAAAAGTCATCAAAGAAGGAGGTGGTATGTTTGTAGCTAGCTATGATTCGGAGAACTTGGTTAGCTTTTTCCAGTGGGACCACCTGTCGCTGAAATGATGGGTTTATTAAACTGTGCATGTCCTGTTTAAACAACATATGGGTGCGTGGGAGGGCCTGGGTGGGTGCCAATTCCATCTGGCACCTCTTTTTTTCTCTTCTCATAATGTGAAAAGTCATCAAAGAAGGAGGGGGTATGTTTGTAGCTAGCCACAATTCTGAGAACTTGGTGAGCTTTTTCCAGGGGGACCACCTGTCGCTGAAATGATGGGTTTATTAAACTGTGCATGTCCTGTTTAAACAACATATTAGTGTGTGGGGAGTGGGGGGGGGGGGGGGGCTGGGCGGGGGGGGGGGGGGGTGGTTTCGCCAATTCCATCTGGCACCTCTTTTTTTCTTTGCATTATCTGCTCTTTGGGGCCTAGTTTTTAAAACTGCCATTCTGCAGATGCACACTCTTGGCACTAAGAACACTGATAGTAGAAATAATTTAAATAAACCCTCACAATTAACATGGACTATGAATGAAGTTCTTAGCACACATTTGCGCAAATATGTGGGCCCATGTACCGCGGCCAGGTGACTTCATCAAATGGGTCCCTAACATTCCTAATACTATGAATTTATTCAGGATTTACCTCTAAATAGGGCCTTATCAATGTGTGATCTGAAATACTGGAACCCAGCTAATTAAAATAGGATTTTAATACCTACCGGTAAATCCTTTTCTCTTAGTCCGTAGAGGATGCTGGTGATGCTTCAAGAACCATGGGGTATAGACGGGATCCGCAGGAGACATGGGCACACTCTAAGACTTTGAATGGGTGTGAACTGGCTCCTTCCTCTATGCCCCTCCTCCAGACTCCAGTTATAGGAACTGTGCCCAGGGAGACGGACATTTAGAGGAAAATGAATTATTTAATTATTTTAAAACTAAGGTGAGATACATTCCAGCTCACACCTCAAACACGCCGTACAGCATGGCATTCAACAACAACGCATGCAATGGCATGACCAACAACAGTCACAGATTGACTGAACTCAACGCAACACGAGCGTAACTATAACAAAACTGCAGATACAGCACACACTGGGACGGGCGCCCAGCATCCTCTACGGACTAAGAGAAAAGGATTTACCGGTAGGTATTAAAATCCTATTTTCTCATACGTCCTAGAGGATGCTGGGGATGCTTCAAGAACCATGGGGTTTATACCAAAGCTCTAGATCGGGCGGGAGAGTGCAGATGACTCTGCAGCACAGATTGACCAAACAAGAGGTCCTCCTCAGCCAGGGTAAAACTTCGCAAGTAGCAGCTCGGCAAAGTTGTAATGCCGAGACCCCTCGGGAAGCCGCCCAGGATGAGCCCACATTTCTGGTTGAATGGGCTTTCACCGATTTCAGTAACGGCAATCCTGCCGTAAAATGAGCTGGCTGAATCGTATTACAAATCCAGCGCGATAGTCTGCTTACAAGCAGGAGCCCCAATCTTGTTGGGAGCCCATAGGACAAACAGAGCCTCTGTTTTCCTAATCTGACCTGTTCTGGCGACATAGATCTTCAAAGCTCTGATCACATCGAGAGACTTTAATTCCGCCAAGGCATCAGTAGCCACTGGCACCACAATAGGTTGGTTCACGTGAAATGATGAAACCACTTTTGGCAGAAATTGCTGACGAGTTCTCAACTCCGCTCTATCAGCATGAAAGATTAAATAGGGGCTTTTGTGAGACAAAGCCGCAAACTCAGACACCCGCCTTGCGGATGCCAAGACCAACAACATGACTACTTTCCAAGTAAGGAATTTTAACTCAACCTTGCGCAAAGGTTCAAACCAATGCGATTGCAGGAACTGCAACACCACATTAAGATCCCACGGTGCCACAGAAGGCACAAATGGAAGTTGGATGTGTAGCACGCCTTTCACGAAGGTCTGAACTTCTGGAAGGGAGGCCAATTCTTTCTGAAAAAAAGATAGGCAAGGCAGAAATCTGTACTTTAATAGAGCCTAACTTCAGGCCCGCATCCACACCTGCTTGCAAAAGATGGAGTAAACGCCCCAGGTGAAATTCTTCCGTAGGAGCCTTCTTGGATTCACACCAAGACACATATTTTCTCCAAATATGGTGGTAATGCTTTGCCGTTACTTCTTTTCTAGCCTGAAGAAGTGTGGGAATGACTTCACTGGGAATACCCTTTCGGGCTAGGATTTGGCGTCAAACGCAGCCACGGTAAGTCTTGATACACGCATGGCCCCTGTTGCAACAGGTCCTCCCAAAGAGGAAGAGGCCAGGGAACTTCTGTGAGCAACTCCTGAAGATCTGGATACCAGGCCCTTCTTGGCCAATCCGGAACAATGAGTATCGCCTGAACCCTTGTTCTTCTTATAATTTGTATCACCTTTGGAATGAGTGGAAGTGGAGGGAACACATATACCGATGGAAACACCCACGGTGTCACTAGGGCGTCCACCGCTATTGCTTGAGGATCCCTTGACCTGGAACAATATCTCTGAAGTTTCTTGCTGAGGCGGGATGCCATCATGTCTACTTGAGGAATTCCCCAACGACTTGTCACTTCTGCAAAGACCTCTCTATGAAGACCCCACTCTTCTTGATGGAGATCGTGTCTGCTGAGGAAGTCTGCTTCCCAGTTGTCCACTCCTGGAATGAAGACTGCTGACAGAGCGCTGGCATGTCTTTCCGCCCAGTGAAGATTCTTCGTGGCCTCGGCCATCGCCGCTCTGCTCCTTGTTCCACCCTGGCAGTTTATGTACGCCACTGCTGTCACGTTGTCTGACTGAATCAAGACAGGCAGACCTCGAAGAAGATGTTCTGCTTGCAGAAAGCCGTTGTAAATGGCCCTTAATTCCAGAATGTTTATGTGTAGACAAGCTTCCTGGCTTGACCACTTTCCCTGAAAATTTCTTCCCTGTGTGACTGCTTCCCAGCCTCGGAGGCTTGCATCTGTGGTCACTAGGATCCAATCCTAAATCCAGAACCTGCGTCCCTCCAGAAGGTGAGAACTGTGCAGCCACCACAGCCACCACAGAAGGGAGATTCTGGTCCTGGGAGATAGAATTATTTTCCGCTGCATGTCCAGGTAAGAACTGGACCACTTGTCCAACAGGTCCCGTTGAAACACCCTGGCATGGAATCTGCCATACGGAATGGCCTCATAGGCCGCCACCATCTTCCCCAGCAACCAAGTGCATTGAAGAACTGACACCTTTGCTGGTTTCAGAATCTGTTTTACCATGTTCTGTATTTTCAGAGCCTTTTCCACTGGAAGAAAAACTCTCTGCAATTCTGTATCCAGAATCATACCCAGGAACGACAACCGTGTCGTCGGATTCAAATGTGATTTTGGCAAATTTAGGAGCAAACCATGTTGTTGTAGAATCGTCAGTGAAAGGGCAACATTTTTCAGCAATTGCTCCATGGATTTCGTCTTTATGAGGAGATCGTCCAAGTATGGGATAATTGTGATTCCCTGCTTGCGCAGGAGAGTCATCATTTCCGCCATTACCTTGGTGAAAATCCTCGGAGCCATGGATAGACCAAACGGCAACGTCTGAAATTGGTAATGACAATCCTGAACAGCAAATCACAGGTAAGCCTGATGTGGAGGATATATGGGGACATGCAAGTAGGCATCCTTTATGTCGACCGACACCATAAAATCCCCCTCCTCCAGACTGGAGATCACTGCTCGGAGAGATTACATCTTGAATTTGAAATTTTTTAGAAACAAATTGAGGGATTTTAGGTTCAGAATCGGTCTGACTGAGCCATCCGGCTTCGGGACCACGAACAGGCTCGAATAAAAGCCTTCCCCTTTTTGTGACGGGGGTACCCTGACAATTACTTGATTTTGACACAACTTTAGTATTGCAGCGCATACTACCTCCCTTTCTATAAGAGAAGCTGGTAAGGTCGATTTGAAAAATCGGTGAGGGGACATGTCTTGAAACTCTAATCTGTATCCTTGGGTTACTATTTCTACTATCCGTGGATCCAGGTCCGAGTGCACCCAGACCTGACTGAAAAGTCTGAGACGTGCCCCCACTGGTGCGGACTCCCGCAGAGGAGCCCCAGCATCATGCGGTGGATTTGGTAGAAGCCGGAGAGGACTTCTGCTCTTGGGAACTTGCCACAGCCTGTGACCTTTTTCCCCTTAACCCTTCCTCTCGCAGCAAGGAAGGAGGACCCTCGTCCTTTTTTGAATTTATTGGGCCGAAAGGACTGCATCTGATAGTGAGGTGTTTTCTTCTGCTGTGCAGGAACATAAGGTTAAAATGACGACTTACCCGCGGTAGCCGTAGACACCAGGTCATTGAGGCCGTCACCAAACAGGACACTACCGTTAAACGGTAACGACTCCATCACCTTCTTAGAGTCAGCATCAGCATTCCATTGATGAATCCACAATGCTCTCCTTGCTGAGACTACCATGGCATTGGCCCTTGATCCCAAAAGGCCAATATCCCTTACAGCTTCTTTTAAATATGCTGCAGCGTCCCTGATATGACCCAGAGTCAAAAGCACGCTATTCCTGTCTAGGGAATCTATCTCAGATGACAAGTTATCTGCCCACTTTTCAATAGCGCTACTTACCCATGCCGAAGCAACAGCAGGCCTGAGTAGCGACCCTGTAGTGACATAAATGGATTTTAGTGTATTTTCCTGCTTACGATCCGCAGGATCCTTTAGGGCTGCCGTGTCAGGAGACGGAAGTGCCACCTTTTTGGATAGACATGATAAAGCTTTGTCCGTGGGGGTTGACTCCCATTTTTCCCTGTCCCCAAATGGAAATGGATATGCCACTGGAATTCTTTTGGGAACCTGTATCTTCTTGTCAGGATATTCCCAAGCCTTTTCAAATAGCGCGTTCAGTTCATGAGAGGGAGGAAATGTTACCTCAGGTTTCTTTCCGTTATACGTACAGATCCTTGTATCAGGGACAGCAGGGTCCTCTGTTATATGCAACACTTTTTTTATTGCCACAATCATGTACTGAATGCTCTTAGCCAGTTTTGGATTTAATCTGGCATCACTATTGTCGTCACTGGAATCAGAGTCCGTGTCGGTATCTGTATCAGCTATCTGGGTAAATACACGTTTCTGTGACCCCGAAGGCGTATGAGCTTGTGACAAAGCATCCTCCATGGATTTCCTCCATGTCTGGTTCTTAGACTCAGATCTATCAAATCTCTTAGTCAACCGAGTCACATTTGCATTTAAAACACTCAACATATTTATCCAATCATCCGTCGGCGGTGCCGACACGGTCACTCTCACAGTATTTTCTGTCCCCACTCCAGCCTCCTCCTGGGAAGAGCACTCAGCCTCAGACATGTCGACACACACGTACCGAAACCCACAACCACACTGGGGCTATAGGAGACAGACCCACAACAAAGCCTGTAAGAGAGACACAGAGGGAGTTCTGCCAGCTCATAACCCAGCGCCTATCCCGCTACTGAAGCGAGTAAATAGACTGCCCAGACCTGTTAGCGCTTTATATATAAACAATTAGCACCAAATCACTTGTGCCCCCCCCCCCCCCATTTTGCACCCTGTTACTTGTACAGCAGTGTGGAGGTCAGGGCCAGCGTCTCTGCAGCTTCTGTGAAGAGAAAATGGCGCTGGTCAGAGCTGTGAAGGCTAAGCCATGCTTCAGTCCCGCTTAAATTTCATATTTATACTGGCGGTGGTCCCGTAACTGGTGCCTAGGCACTGTTTTTACTTCTGCCAGTGCTATTTGAGGGTCCAATGCTGCCCAGGGCGCCCCCCCCCCCCCCCTGTGCCCTACAGTGCCGTTCATATGTGGGAGCATGGCGTGGTACCTCAAACGCCGTCTTCTGCCATCACTGAAGTCTTCTGATCTTACTATACTCACCCGGCTTCTATCTTCTGGCTCTGTGAGGGGGGTAACGGCGCAGCTCCGGGAACAAGCAGCTAGGCGCACCAAGTGATCGAACCCTCTGGAGCTAATGGTGTCCAGTAGCCTAAGAAGCAGAGCCTTTGAACTCAGAGAAGTAGGTCTGCTTCTCTCCCCTCAGTCCCACGATGCAGGGAGCCTGTTGCCAGCAGGTCTCCCTGAAAATAACAAACCTAACTAAGTCTTTTTTTCTGAGAAACTCTGGAGAGCTCCTCAGTGTGCATCCAGTCTCACTGGGCACAGAATCTAACTGGAGTCTGGAGGAGGGGTATAGAGGGAGGGGCCAGTTCATACCCATTCAAAGTCTTATAGTGTTCCCATGTCTCCTGCGGATCCCGTCTATACCCCATGGTTCTTGAAGCATCCCCAGCATCCTCTAGGACGTATGAGAAAACACCTTAGGGTGAATGGGAGTAGTGCCAATACCAGAGGACGGAAGCCTTGACTTCCAGTGTACAATATATACACAAATATAGTGGAAAAGGGGGGGGGGGGGCCTCCACTGCACATCCTATAACTAAAGATATCACTTCTCCCTTTCACACCTCCCAAATGTGTGCTAAGAACTTCAATTATACTCCATGTTAATTGTAAGGGTTTATTTAAATTATTTTTACCATCAGTGTTCTTAGTGCTAAGAGTGTGCATCTGCATCTCTCTTCCTCCAGCATAGTATTAGAAGCCTCAGCATGATAGCACCTCTTGATATCTTTAGTAATAGGATGTACAGTTTCCACTATATTTTAGTGATGAGCGGGTTCGGTTCCTCGGAATACGAACCCCACAGAACTTCACCCATTTACACGGGTCCGAGGCAGACTTGGATCCTCCCGCCTTGCTCGGTTAACCCGAGCGCACCTGAACGTCATCATCCCGCTGTCGGATTCTCGCGAGATTTGTATTCTATATAAGGAGCCGCGCGTTGCCACCATTTTCACTCGTGCATTGGAGATGATAGGGAGAGGACGTGCAGCGTTCTCTCAGTTGTGTTCAGTGTGCTGCAAATATCTGTGCTCAGTGTGCTGCAAATATCTGTGCTCAGTGTGCTTGCAAATATCTGTGCTCAGTGTGCTGAAAATATCTACGTTCTCTGCCTGAAAAACGCTCCATATCTATGCTGCATTGCAGTATATAGTAGGAAGACAGTGCAGAATTTTGCTGACCAGTGACCACCAGTATTATATCAGTATGGTACAGTAGTCCACTGCTCTACCTACCTCTGTGTCGTCAAGTATACTATCCATCCATACCTGTGGTGCAATTAAGTTGTGCGCAGTATATATAGTAGGAGGACAGTGCATCATTTTGCTGACCACCAGTATATAATATATAGCAGTATGGTATAGCAGTCCACTGCTCTACCTACCTCTGTGTCGTCAAGTATACTATCCATCCATACCTGTGGTGCATTTAAGTTGTGCGCAGTATATATAGTAGGAGGACAGTGCATAATTTTGCTGACCACCAGTATATAATATATAGCAGTACGGTACAGTAGTCCACTGCTCTACCTACCTCTGTGTCATCAAGTATACTATCCATCCATACCTGTGGTGCATTTAAGTTGTGCGCAGTATATATAGTAGGAGGACAGTGCATAATTGTGCTGACCACCAGTATATAATATATAGCAGTACGGTACAGTAGTCCACTGCTCTACCTACCTCTGTGTCGTCAAGTATACTATCCATCCATACCTGTGGTGCATTTAAGTTTTTGTGCGCAGTATATATAGTAGAAGGACAGTGCATCATTTTGCTGACAACCAGTATATAATATATAGCAGTACGGTACAGTAGTCCACTGCTCTACCTACCTCTGTGTCGTCAAGTATACTATCCATCCATACCTGTGGTGCATTTTAGTTGTGCGCAGTATCTATAATAGGAGGACAGTGCATAATTTTGCTGACAACCAGTATATAATATATAGCAGTACAGTACAGTAGTCCACTGCTCTACCTACCTCGGTGTCGTCAAGTATACTATCCATCCATACCTGTGGTGCATTTAAGTTGTGCGCAGTATATATAGTAGGAGGACAGTGCATAATTTTGCTGACCACCAGTATATAATATATAGCAGTACGGTACAGTAGTCCACTGCTCTACCTACCTCTGTGTCGTCAAGTATACTATCCATCCATACCACTGGTGCATTTTAGTTGTGCGCAGTATATATAGTAGGAGAACAGTGCATAATTGTGCTGACCACCAGTATATAATATATAGCAGTACGGTACAGTAGCCCACTGCTCTACCTACCTCTGTGTCATCAAGTATACTATCCATCCATACCTGTGGTGCATTTAAGTTGTGCGCAGTATCTATAGTAGGAGGACAGTGCATAATTGTGCTGACCACCAGTATATAATATATAGCAGTACGGTACAGTAGTCCACTGCTCTACCTACCTCTGTGTTGTTAAGTATACTATCCATCCATACCTGTGGTGCATTTTAGTTGTGCGCAGTATCTATAGTAGGAGGACAGTGCATAATTTTGCTGACAACCAGTATATAATATATAGCAGTACAGTACAGTAGTCCACTGCTCTACCTACTTCTGTGTCGTCAAGTATACTATCCATCCATACCTGTGGTACATTTAAGTTGTGCGCAGTATATATAGTAGGAGGACAGTGCATAAGTTTGCTGACCACCAGTATATAATATATAGCAGTACGGTACAGTAGTCCACTGCTCTACCTACCTCTGTGTCGTCAAGTATACTATCCATCCATACCTCTGGTGCATTTAAGTTGTGCGCAGTATATATAGTAGGAGAACAGTGCATAATTGTGCTGACCACCAGTATATAATATATAGCAGTACGGTACAGTAGTCCACTGCTCTACCTACCTCTGTGTCGTCAAGTATACTATCCATCCATACCTCTGGTGCATTTAAGTTGTGCGCAGTATATATAGTAGGAGGACAGTGCATAATTTTGCTGACCACCAGTATATAATATATAGCAGTACGGTACAGTAGGCCATTGCTATTGATATATTACTGGCATATAATTTCACACATTAAAAATGGAGAACAAAAATGTGGAGGGTAAAATAGGGAAAGATCAAGATCCACTTCCACCTCGTGATGAAGCTGCTGCCACTAGTCATGGCCGAGACGATGAAATGCCATTAACGTCGTCTGCCAAGGCCGATGCCCAATGTGATAGTAGAGAGCATGTAAAATCCAAAAAACAAAAGTTCCGTAAAATGACCCAAAAATCAAAATTAAAAGCGTCTGATGAGAAGCATAAACTTGCCAATATGCCATTTACGACACGGAGTGGCAAGGAACGGCTGAGGCTCTGGCTTATGTTCATGGCTAGTGGTTCAGATTCACATGAGGATGGAAGCACTCATCCTCTCATTAGAAAAATTAAAAGACTTAAGCTGGCAAAAGCACAGCAAAGAACTGTGCGTTCTTCTAAATCACAAATCCCCAAGGAGAGTCCAAATGTGTCGGTTGCGATGCCTGACCTTCCCAACACTGGACGGGAAAGGTGGCGCCTTCCACCATTTGCACGCCCCCTGCAAGTGCTGGAAGGAGCACCCGCAGTCCAGTTCCTGATAGTCAAATTGAAGATGTCACTGTTGAAGTACACCAGGATGAGGATATGGGTGTTGCTGGCGCTGAGGAGGAAATTGACAAGGAGGATTCTGATGGTGAGGTGGTTTGTTTAAGTCAGGCACCCAGGGAGACACCTGTTGTCCGTGGGACGAATATGGCCATTGACATGCCTGGTCAAATTTCAAAAAAAAATCACCTCTTTGGTGTGGAATTATTTTAACAGAAATGCGGACAACAGGTGTCAAGACATGTGTCGCCTTTGTCAAGCTTTAATAAGTAGGGGTAAGGACGTTAACCACCTCGTAACATCCTCCCTTATACGTCACCTGGAGCGCATTCATCAGAAGTCATTGACAAGTTCAAAAACTTTGGGTGACAGCGGCAGCAGTCCACTGCCAACTAAATCTCTTCCTCTTGTAACCAAGCTCCAGCAAACCACACCACCAACTCCCTCAGTGTCAATTTCCTCCTTAGACAGGAAAGCCAATAGTCCTGCAGGCCATGTCACTGTCAAGTCTGACAAGTCCTCTCCTGCCTGGGATTCCTCCGATGCATCCTTGAGTGTAACGCCTACTGCTGCTGGCGCTGCTGTTGTTGCTGCTGGGAGTCGATCGTCATCCCAGAGGGGAAGTCGGAAGACCACTTGTACTACTTCCAGTAAGCAATTGACTGTCCAACAGTCCTTTGCGAGGAAGATGAAATATCACAGCAGTCATCCTGCTGCAAAGCGGATAACTCAGGCCTTGGCAGCCTGGGCGGTGTTAAACGTGTTTCCGGTATCCACCGTTAATTCACAGGAAACTAGAGAATTGCTTGAGGTACTGTGTCCCCGGTACCAAATACCATCTAGGTTCCATTTCTCTAGGCAGGCGATACCGAGAATGTATACAGACCTCAGAAAAAGAGTCACCAGTGTCCTAAAAAATGCAGTTGTACCCAATGTCCACTTAACCACGGACATGTGGACAAGTGGAGCAGGGCAGACTCAGGACTATATGACTGTGACAGCCCACTGGGTAGATGTATTGCCTCCCGCAGCAAGAACAGCAGCGGCGGCACCAGTAGCAGCATCTCGCAAACGCCAACTCGTTCATAGGCAGGCTACGCTTTGTATCACCGCTTTCCATAAGAGGTACACAGCTGACAACCTCTTACGGAAACTGAGGAACATCATCGCAGAATGGCTTACCCCAATTGTACTCTCCTGGGGATTTGTGACATCGGACAACGCCACCAATATTGTGCGTGCATAACATGTGGGCAAATTCCAGCACGTCCCATGCCGAATACTGGAGCACCAGCAAACACTCCTGAACCTGCCCTGCCATCATCTGAAGCAAGAGGTGGTAACGAGGTGGAATTCAACCCTCTATATGCTTCAGAGGATGGAGGAGCAGCAAAAGGCCATTCAAGCCTATACATCTGCCTACGATATAGGCAAAGGAGGGGGAATGCACCTGACTCAAGCGCAGTGGAGAATGATTTCAACGTTGTGCAAGGTTCTGCAACCCTTTGAACTTGCCACACGTGAAGTCAGTTCAGACACTTCCAGCCTGAGTCAGGTCATTCCCCTCATCAGGATTTTGCAGAAGATTAAGATTGAAGGAGGAGCTAAAACAGAGCGATACCGTTAGGCATGTGGGACTTGTGGATGGAGCCCTTAATTCACTTAACCAGGATTTACGGGTGGTCAATCTGTTGAAATCAGAGCACTACATTTTGGCCACCGTGCTCGATCCTAGATGTAAAACCTACATTGTATCTCTCTTTCCGGCAGACACAAGTCTGCAGAGGTTCAAAGATCTGCTGGTTAGAAAATTGTCAAGTCAAGCAGAACGTGACCAGTCAACAGCTCCTCCTTCACATTCTCCCGCAACTGGGGCTGCGAGAATTCCGAGCCCACCCGCTGGCGGTAATGCAGAGCAGTCTGGAGCGAGTGCTGACATCTGGTCCCGACTGAAGGACCTGCCAACGATTACTGACATGTCGTCTACTGTCACTGCATATGATTCTGTCACCATTGAAAGAATGGTGGAGGATTATATGAGTGACCGCATCCAAGTAGGCACGTCAGACAGTCCGTACGTATACTGGCAGGAAAAAGAGGCAATTTGGAGGCCCTTGCACAAACTGGCTTTATTTTACCTAAGTTGCCCCCCCTCCAGTGTATACTCCGAAAGAGTGTTTAGTGCAGCCGCTCACCTTGTCAGCAATCAGCGTACGAGGTTACTTCCAGAAAATGTGGAGAAGATGATGTTCATCAAAATGACTTTTAATCAATTCCTCCGTGGAGACATTCACCAGCAATTGCCTCCAGAAAGTACACAGGGACCTGAGATGGTGGATTCCAGTGGGGACGATTTAATACTCTGTGAGGAGGGGGATGTACACAGTGAAAGGGGTGAGGAATCAGAGGATGAGGAGGAGGTGGACATCTTGCCTCTGTAGAGCCAGTTTGTGCAAGGAGAGATTGATTGCTTCTTTTTTGGAGGGGGCCCAATCCAACCAGTCATTTCAGTCACAGTCGTGTGGCAGACCCTGTCGCTGAAATGATGGGTTTGTTAAAGTGTGCATTTCCTGTTTATACAACATACGGGTGGGTGGGAGGGCCCAAGGACAATTCCATCTTGCACCTCTTTTTTCTTTCATTTTTCTTTGCATCATGTGCTGTTTGGGGACTATTTATTGAAGTGCCATCCTGTCTGACACTGCAGTGCCACTCCTAGATGGGCCAGGTGTTTGTGTCAGCCACTTGGGTCGCTTAGCTTAGCCATCCAGTGACCTTGGTGCACCTCTTTTTTTCTTTGCATCATGTGCTGTTTGGGGACTATTTTTTGAAGTGCCATCCTGTCTGACACTGCAGTGCCATTCCTAGATGGGCCAGGTGTTTGTGTCGGCCACTTGGGTCGCTTAGCTTAGTCACACAGCTACCTCATTGCACCTCTTTTTTTCTTTGCACCATGTGCTGTTTGGGGACTATTTTTTAAATCTGACATCCTGTCTGACACTGCAGTGCCACTCCTAGATGGACCAGGTGTTTGTGTCGGCCACTTGTTTCGCTTAGCTTAGTCACACAGCTACCTCATTGCACCTCTTTTTTTCTTTGCATCATGTGCTGTTTGGGGACTATTTTTTAAATCTGCCATCCTGTCTGACACTGCAGTGCCACTCCTAGATGGGCCAGGTGTTTGTGTCGGCCACTTGGGTCGCTTAGCTTAGCCATCCAGCGACCTTGGTGCACCTCTTTTTTTCTTTGCATCATGTGCTGTTTGGGGACTATTTTTTGAAGTGCCATCCTGTCTGACACTGCAGTGCGACTCCTAGATGGGCCAGGTGTTTGTGTCGGCCACTTGGGTCGCTTAGTCACACAGCTACCTCATTGCACCTCTTTTTTTCTTTGCATCATGCGCTGTTTGGGGACTATTTTTTTTAAATCTGCCATCCTGTCTGACACTGCAGTGCCACTCCTAGATGGGCCAAGTGTTTGTGTCGGCCACTTGGGTCGCTTAGCTTAGCCATCCAGCGACCTCGGTGCAAATTTTAGGACTAAAAATAATATTGTGAGTTGTTCAGAATATACTGGAAATGATTGGAAATTATGGTTATTGAGGTTAATAATACTATGGGATCAAAATGACCCCCAAATTCTATTATTTAAGCTGTTTTTGAGGGTTTTTTGTAAAAAAACACCCGAATCCAAAACACACCCGAATCTGACAAAAAATTTTCAGGGAGGTTTTGCCAAAACGCGTCCGAATCCAAAACACTGCCGCGGAACCGAATCCAAAACCCAAACACAAAACCCTAAAAATGTCCGGTGCCCATCACTACTATATTTGTGTATATATTGTACACTGGAAGGCAAAAACGAAAACCGCTCCGAAATTGACACTTTTTTTAATGAGTGAATTAGGTGAAAAACATGAATTTAACCCTATCCCAAGTGATTTTAGTTAAAAAAAGGGATTTTTTAACCCCCCCAACATCGAAACATCGATCGGGAACATCATGACCATCGGTAACATCGTGACCATTGCGGCTTTCATTTTGAAAGCCGGGACAGCCTGCAGGTATACAGGGGGGTTCTGGGGGTGGCTTGGGAGGGTTCATTTACACTCCCCAGCGGCTGCCATTGTCTGCAGCCACTGGAGGGGGGGGGGATCCCCCCCCCTCCAGTGGCTGCAGACAATGCTGCCGATCACACAGGGAGAGAGTGCGGGGAGGCAGGGGGACCTTCCGGTCCCTCTGACAGCAGCAGCAGAGGGAAGTTTATCTTCCCTGCCGCTGCTAACACTCTCTGACTGGTCACATCCTGTGCAACCAGGTCAGATGGAGCACTTGCAGGCATGGTCGCATCTGATACGACCATGCCAGGCAAGTTTAGCTGGGTATCTGCATTTCAGATCACACATTGATAAGGCCCTATTTAGAGGTAAGTCCTGAATAAATTTATAGAATGTGATAGGATTAGGAATGTTAGGGACCCATGTGATGAAGTCACCTGGCCGCGGTACATGGGCCTACATATTTGCGCAAATGTGTGCTAAGAACTTCAATTATACTCCATGTTAATTGTGAGGGTTAATTGAAATAATTTTTACTATCAGTGTTCTTGGTGCTAAGAGTGTGCATCTGCATGTCTCTTCCTCCAGCATAGTATTAGAAGCCTCAGCATGATAGCACCCTTGATATCTTCAGTAATAGGATGTGCAGTCCAAGTCCCCACCTTTTCCCACTCCTAGAAGGGCCAGGTGTTTGTGCCGCCCACTTGTGTCACTTAGCTCAGTCATCCAGCGACCTCGTTGTGCCTCTTTTTTTGCTTTGCAATATGTGCTCTTTGGGGCCTGGTTTTTAAAACTGCCATCCTGTTTGCCACTGCAGTGCTACTCCTAGATGGGCCAGGTGTTTGTGCTGTCCACTTGTTTCGCTTAGCTTAGTTATACTGCGACCTCGGTGCAACCTTTTGGCCTAAAAACAATATTGTGAGGTGTTCAGAATAGACTGGAAATGAGTGAAAATGAATGTTATTGAGGTTATTAATACCGTAAGATCAAAATGACCCCCAAATTCTGTGATTTTAGCTATTTTTATGTTTTTTTCCAAAATCATCCAGATTCAAAACCAAAACCAAAACCTGAAAGGGTGGTTTTGGCAAAACCAATTCAGATCCAAAACACGAGCAGGATCCAGATCCAAAACCAAAACACAAAACCTGAAAAGTGTTCGCTGCAGAACTCTTGTTTTTACAGGGTCTTTCTTCCTGGATTTGCTCTCTGGCCGCATGTAAAATATTTTAATTGGCCAGGAAGGGCTGCTTGATGCCTGCTGATGACATCAGCAGCAGCAGCCAGAGAGGGACAGACACCACACATGAGAGGAACACAGAGCTGTGCAGAGAAGTGTACCAATGCCAGAGGGTGACAGTGAAGGGACTGCCATACTGTTTATTATATCTCATTGGAAGGCGGAGGAGGTCCTGGAGCTACTACATATGAGGGGTGAGGAGGAAATAAAAGCCCAAATAACAGGCACTGTTAAGGATGACATGATCTATGGCAACATTGCTAAGATTTTGTCCACCAGGGGTATTGTGAAGACACAACAGCAAGTTCTTAACAAACTAAAGTCACTTAAGAAATGATATGCCAAGGTCCATGACTAGGGCGGCCAATTCCAGGCCTTTTTTTCAATCCCAGGTATCGGGATTGAAAAACAATCAATCCTGGGTCCCAGGATACCCGGGATTGGGTTGAAGATTTTTAAATGAAAATGAACGTGAGCTGCAGAGGAATTTGCTAACGCAAATGGTAGCTATGCAGGATAAGATCAGTAGCAAAATCCCAAATGTGCTCAACACCCCAATTTCAAAAAACCAATACTGACCAACAATCACCTTCTCACACCTCATTTTTTCCAAAAACCCGGTATGTACTGCAAGCCCAGTCTCCTACATCTTTTGGGGGCTACATCCCAGTATATGCAGCAAGCCCAGTCTCCCACATCTTTTGGGGCTACATCCCAGTATAAGCAGCAAGCCCAGTCTCCCACATCTTTTGCGGCAACATCCCAGTATACGCAGCAAGCCCAGTCTCCTACATCTTTTGGGGCTACATCCCGGTATATGCAAGCCCAGTCTCCCACATCTGTTGGGGCTATTTCCCTGTATATTCACCAAGCCCAGTCTCCCACCTCTTTCGGAGCTACTCCCCAGTAGGTGCATTAAAGCCAGTCTCCTACCTCCTTTGTTCAGACATGTGCAAAAAGCTCACTCTACCACAGCATTTTCGGAGAATACACTGAAGAATGGACAGAGAGATACAGTATTTGGAGATTCATTACCTAGTACTACTCCAGAAGATTCTACTCCCAGCAATAGTCCACAGTTTACACAGTACCAAAATCTTTAATTTATACTGGGCACATACTGTAAATATGTTTATTATATGTTTATTGGGAGATTATTGTGCTCATAAATTTATGTTTAGTTTGTGAAATGCATATGTTTGAACTAAAAAATTCTTGATTTGCATATACGCTCATAATTATGACTACATCATTCACCTTATTTAAAAAGGGATCCAAAAATCTTCTGGGTAACTACAGACCAGTTAGTCTGACGTCTATAGCGGGGAAAATATTGGAAGGAATTCTAAGGGGCAGCATACAGGAGTATATACAGACCACTAGGATTATTAGCAAGAACCAGCATGGGTTTGTGAGGGACAGGTCATGTCAGACTAACTTAATTAGCTTCTATGAGGAAGTGAGCAATAATCTTGATCAGGAAAAAGCAGTGGATGTAGTCTTGTTAGATTTTGGAAAAGCCTTCGATACAGTGCCTCACAGGAGACTGATCATCAAATTAAAGGAGCTTGGCCTAGGAATAACTATTTGCACATGGATAAGCAACTGGTTGGATAGCAGGGTACAGCGAGTAGTGGTCAACGGGAAGTCCTCAACCAGGTCCCCAGTAGTCAGCGGAATACCACAAGGGTTCGTACTCGGTCCACTACTGTTCAAGATAGTTATCAATGACCTAGAAATAGGCCTGGAAAGCACAGTGTCAATCTTTGCAGATGATACTAAACTGTGTAAGGTAATTAACTCGGAATTGGATGTGGAGTCCTTGCAGAATGATCTATCTAAACTTGAACTCTGGGCGTCTAAATGGAAAATGAGGTTCAATACAGACAAATGCAAGGTTATGCATTTCGGGACTAAAAACAAACTTGCAGCCTACATACTAAATGGGGAACGACTAGGTAAAACAGATTTGGAAAAAGATTTGGAGGTACTCATTGATAATAGGCTTAATAACCATACACAATGTCAAAACGCAGTAAAGAAGGCAAATAAGGTGCTAGCGTGCATAAAACGGGGAATTGAGTCAAGGGACTCGGATGTAATCCTGCCGCTGTATAAAGCATTGGCACGTCCATACCTGGAATATTGTGTTCAGTTTCGGGCACCACTGTATAAAAAAGATATCGGTGAACTCGAAAGGGTTCAAAGGCGAGCTACTAAATTGATTAAAGGCCTAGAGGGACTGGATTATGAAGAAAGGCTTAATAGGTTGAATTTGTACATACTAGAAAAGAGGCGTCTAAGAGGGGATATTATTAATATCTTCAAATATGTAAAGGGACATCACAAAGAGTTATCAGAGGAATTATTTATTAAAAGAACACAGTTTAGGACACCTGGGCACTCGCTGCGGCTGGAGGAAAGTTCAGAACGCAGCGGAGGAAAGGGTTCTTCACTGTTAGGGCAATTAGGATGTGGAATTCCCTGCCAGGGAAGATGGTAATGGCGGACTCTGTAAATGGATTTAAAAAAGGAATGGATAAATTTCTGAATGAAAAAGATATCCAAGGTTATAATATTTAAAATATCAACATGGTTAATCCGGGGGTTATATGAGTTATAGTAGTTAACTAGTCATAAAACATTACTCAGCGGGTATGTAGATTCATCACAACTTAATACAGATTGAACACGATGGGCAAATTGCCTCTTTTCAACCTCAATTACTATGTTACTATTTACCTTGGCCTTATTATTGGTCTTTAGTGTTTTGCAAGTAATTATGAGTATATTATTCATATTGGCCTTATTATTGGCCTTTAGTATTTTGCACTGCACTTAAGGATGCCATGATCTATGCAACAATTTTGTCAACCAGGGGTATTGTGATGACACAACAGCAAGTTCTTAACAAACTAAAGTCACTTAAGAAACAATATGCCAAGGTCCATTACTAGGGCGGCCAATCCCAGGCCTTTTTTTCAATCCCGGGTATTGGGATTTTTTAATGAAACAGATTCCCCAGTTTAGCATCCTCTTAGAACACCGGGAACAAAAGGAAGGGGGCCCTAGTTTGCACACCATAATTAAGTAATGAGGTGCTACTATGCTTGAGACTTGATACAGTATACAAGGCGAAAAAAGATGCAAGTGCACTATCTCACACTAGCTCAACCTGTAACAACCAGAGGCATTTAGCATAATCCTGGCCAGGGCTATGAGCTTACCCATCGCGCTAAGGTATCCTCTTATTGGGTAAGTCCCTAACACTAACTACAGGGGTTCAGGTCCAGGGAGCAATACACCCCAGAGCCACCCAGCCGGACAACCCCAGGGCACCGCATGAGTGATACATATAAAAGGTTAAATAGATAGGAGCAGCTACTGCTGCATGTGTGAGTGATGTGAGGAGTTAAAGAAAATAATGTGAAATTGTTACATATATATATATATATATATATATATATAAAACAAACTATAAATTCCATAGTGTATTGAAATAAATGTTAGATTGAGATGCCCTGGGGACGTCCAGCCATGGCAGGTCCAGGGACACCGCACCCCAGAGAATCCCCCCAATATTGACGGCCATAGTAAACAAATGTAGGAGTCTTCCCTCAGTGTGCTCACTCCACATACGCAGGTCAGAGTGCTGGGTTTTCTATTTAAAATCAGTGAGGGGTGGGTGGGGCAGGTTGCTAAACTAGGCTGAAGGCAGGGACGGATTGGGAAACAAAAGTGGCCCTGGAAAAGTTTGTAGAAGTGGCCTCATGTGGGCGGCACCAAACCAACTGTAGGCGGAGCCAATACCAAAGTAGGCGGGATTACTTCAAAATGTAATGTAGGTAGAGTTACACCAACAAAAGGCAGAGCATGTCAAATTAGCTGGACCCAACACACTAAAAGTTTAGAAAGTATTGTGTTGTAGCAGGAGTAGTTAAGAAATTAAAACTGGCGTGACATTTAATCCTCTGCACACTCATATCTCAGTCCAACTTCTCCATTTGTCTCTGCTTCTAAGGGGTCAATTCAGTTCAACACGGATTGAATAGCGCTGGGAGGGAGCTCCTGGTGCTATTCAATTCAGAGCGATGCTGTCCCTGACTAGAGGATTTCTTCTTGCATTCTTCCAAGGGTGCGAGCCGAAATTCAACAAAACTAGGTCCGCAATGCTGCTTTGTGACCTAACGCTGTGCAAACAGCACCACGGCGAGTCATTTTAGTCAGAGAATGCCCGTTCTCGTGACTAAGCACCTTATTTAGTCCGAGAATACGGTTGAAATAAATTAACCCCTTAGGCTATCTCCCCCACTAAGTCCATCTTCTTCATATGTTTGCTCTCTTAGTCCATCTTCTGCGTGCGTCTCCTCCTCCCTCTCAGTCCATCTCCTGCATGTTTCTCCCAGCCTCTCTTTTCTCATTTTCACACCTATATCATTCTCCCTTATGCATGTTTCCTTCTGTCTATTCACTGACCACCTTCTGCCTTTCTCCTTCTGCACAGTTTCTGCCTCTCTCCCCTTTTATCTGCCAAGCTTCGGCCAGTCACTTGATGCAGGGCTTCTGCGCCAATGGGACAGCCACAATTGGAAGCATGCAGCCACCCTGTTTAAATAGGGGGCACAGCTTACTGCTGTACCACCTGACCCTACCTTTACTGCATTTCCACTGGGTGAACAATTCTGAGCAATTCACTTTCCCATGCATTGACAATTGTTCCACTTTCTGCTGTCTGTTCCCTATCTGTGTGTATGCCTTCATCTATCAATCACCTGCCTGTCTTTCACCTTCTGTTAGCCTTCTTGTCTCCAGTTTTGTATGTGCAGTTTCTTCCCCATTCCCCTCCTCTTTGTGTGTTGTCTGTCCCTACCAGGGTTTAAAGTGGTTCTGGAGAGGTGGTGGAACTCATTTTCCCCGCCACCGACTCCCCACCCATTAAGCAGAGGCAGGGGCGATGGTAGGGTGTTAGGCACCCCCCCCCCCCCGTAAACTACAAATTTGCGCCCTAACCCCTATAGTGTCTAAAAGAACAGTGCACGTAGAAGGCGCGTGTCACAAAAAAGGTGTGCGACATCACATGGAAAGGGTGTGGCCACTAGAGATGAGCGGGTTCGGTTTCTCTGAATCCGAACCCGCCAGAACTTCATGTTTTTTTTCACGGGTCCGAGCGACTCGGATCTTCCCGCCTTGCTCGGTTAACCCGAGCGCGCCCGAACGTCATCATGACGCTGTCGGATTCTCGCGAGGCTCGGATTCTATCGCGAGACTCGGATTCTATATAAGGAGCCGCGCGTCGCCGCCATTTTCACACGTGCATTGAGATTGATAGGGAGAGGACGTGGCTGGCGTCCTCTCCGTTTAGAATAGATTAGAGAGACACTTGATTTACTAATTTTGGGGAGCATTAGGAGTACTCAGTACAGTGCAGAGTTTTGCTGATAGTGACCAGTGACCACCAGTTTTATTTATAATCCGTTCTCTGCCTGAAAAAAGCGATACACAGCACACAGTGACTCAGTCACATACCATATCTGTGTGCACTGCTCAGGCTCAGGCCAGTGTGCTGCATCATCTATTATCTATATATAAATAATATTATATATATCTGTCTGACTGCTCAGCTCACACAGCTTATAATTGTGGGGGAGACTGGGGAGCACTACTGCAGTGCCAGTTATAGGTTATAGCAGGAGCCAGGAGTACATAATATATTATATAGTGAGTGACCACCAGACACACAGTGCAGTTTATTTAATATATCCGTTCTCTGCCTGAAAAAAGCGATACACACAGTGACTCAGTCAGTCACATACCATATCTGTGTGCACTGCTCAGGCTCAGGCCAGTGTGCTGCATCATCTATATATATTATATATCTGTCTGACTGCTCAGCTCACACAGCTTATAATTGTGGGGGAGACTGGGGAGCACTACTGCAGTGCCAGTTATAGGTTATAGCAGGAGCCAGGAGTACATAATATTATATTAAAATTAAACAGTGCACACTTTTGCTGCAGGAGTGCCACTGCCAGTGTGACTAGTGACCAGTGACCTGACCACCAGTATATATAATATTAGTAGTATACTATCTCTTTATCAACCAGTCTATATTAGCAGCAGACACAGTACAGTGCGGTAGTTCACGGCTGTGGCTACCTCTGTGTCGGCACTCGGCAGCCCGTCCATAATTGTATATACCACCTAACCGTGGTTTTTTTTTCTTTCTTTATACATACATACTAGTTACGAGTATACTATCTCTTTATCAACCAGTCTATATATTAGCAGCAGACACAGTACAGTGCGGTAGTTCACGGCTGTGGCTACCTCTGTGTCGGCACTCGGCAGCCCGTCCATAATTGTATATACCACCTAACCGTGGTTTTTTTTTCTTTCTTTATACATACATACTAGTTACGAGTATACTATCTCTTTATCAACCAGTCTATATATTAGCAGCAGACACAGTACAGTGCGGTAGTTCACGGCTGTGGCTACCTCTGTGTCGGCACTCGGCAGCCCGTCCATAATTGTATATACCACCTAACCGTGGTTTTTTTTTCTTTCTTTATACATACATACTAGTTACGAGTATACTATCTCTTTATCAACCAGTCTATATATTAGCAGCAGACACAGTACAGTGCGGTAGTTCACGGCTGTGGCTACCTCTGTGTCGGCACTCGGCAGCCCGTCCATAATTGTATATACCACCTAACCGTGGTTTTTTTTTCTTTCTTTATACATACATACTAGTTACGAGTATACTATCTCTTTATCAACCAGTCTATATTAGCAGCAGACACAGTACAGTGCGGTAGTTCACGGCTGTGGCTACCTCTGTATCGGCACTCGGCAGCCCGTCCATAATTGTATATACCACCTAACCGTGGTTTTTTTTTCTTTCTTTATACATACATACTAGTTACGAGTATACTATCTCTTTATCAACCAGTCTATATATTAGCAGCAGACACAGTACAGTGCGGTAGTTCACGGCTGTGGCTACCTCTGTGTCGGCACTCGGCAGCCCGTCCATAATTGTATATACCACCTAACCGTGGTTTTTTTTTCTTTCTTTATACATACATACTAGTTACGAGTATACTATCTCTTTATCAACCAGTCTATATATTAGCAGCAGACACAGTACAGTGCGGTAGTTCACGGCTGTGGCTACCTCTGTGTCGGCACTCGGCAGCCCGTCCATAATTGTATATACCACCTAACCGTGGTTTTTTTTTCTTTCTTTATACATACATACTAGTTACGAGTATACTATCTCTTTATCAACCAGTCTATATATTAGCAGCAGACACAGTACAGTGCGGTAGTTCACGGCTGTGGCTACCTCTGTGTCGGCACTCGGCAGCCCGTCCATAATTGTATATACCACCTAACCGTGGTTTTTTTTTCTTTCTTTATACATACATACTAGTTACGAGTATACTATCTCTTTATCAACCAGTCTATATTAGCAGCAGACACAGTACAGTGCGGTAGTTCACGGCTGTGGCTACCTCTGTGTCGGCACTCGGCAGCCCGTCCATAATTGTATATACCACCTAACCGTGGTTTTTTTTTCTTTCTTTATACATACATACTAGTTACGAGTATACTATCTCTTTATCAACCAGTCTATATATTAGCAGCAGACACAGTACAGTGCGGTAGTTCACGGCTGTGGCTACCTCTGTGTCGGCACTCGGCAGCCCGTCCATAATTGTATATACCACCTAACCGTGGTTTTTTTTCTTTCTTTATACATACATACTAGTTACGAGTATACTATCTCTTTATCAACCAGTCTATATATTAGCAGCAGACACAGTACAGTGCGGTAGTTCACGGCTGTGGCTACCTCTGTGTCGGCACTCGGCAGCCCGTCCATAATTGTATACTAGTATCCAATCCATCCATCTCCATTGTTTACCTGAGGTGCCTTTTAGTTGTGCCTATTAAAATATGGAGAACAAAAATGTTGAGGTTCCAAAATTAGGGAAAGATCAAGATCCACTTCCACCTCGTGCTGAAGCTGCTGCCACTAGTCATGGCCGAGACGATGAAATGCCAGCAACGTCGTCTGCCAAGGCCGATGCCCAATGTCATAGTACAGAGCATGTCAAATCCAAAACACCAAATATCAGTAAAAAAAGGACTCCAAAACCTAAAATAAAATTGTCGGAGGAGAAGCGTAAACTTGCCAATATGCCATTTACCACACGGAGTGGCAAGGAACGGCTGAGGCCCTGGCCTATGTTCATGGCTAGTGGTTCAGCTTCACATGAGGATGGAAGCACTCAGCCTCTCGCTAGAAAAATGAAAAGACTCAAGCTGGCAAAAGCAGCACAGCAAAGAACTGTGCATTCTTCGAAATCCCAAATCCACAAGGAGAGTCCAATTGTGTCGGTTGCGATGCCTGACCTTCCCAACACTGGACGTGAAGAGCATGCGCCTTCCACCATTTGCACGCCCCCTGCAAGTGCTGGAAGGAGCACCCGCAGTCCAGTTCCTGATAGTCAGATTGAAGATGTCAGTGTTGAAGTACACCAGGATGAGGAGGATATGGGTGTTGCTGGCGCTGGGGAGGAAATTGACCAGGAGGATTCTGATGGTGAGGTGGTTTGTTTAAGTCAGGCACCCGGGGAGACACCTGTTGTCCGTGGGAGGAATATGGCCGTTGACATGCCAGGTGAAAATACCAAAAAAATCAGCTCTTCGGTGTGGAGGTATTTCACCAGAAATGCGGACAACAGGTGTCAAGCCGTGTGTTCCCTTTGTCAAGCTGTAATAAGTAGGGGTAAGGACGTTAACCACCTCGGAACATCCTCCCTTATACGTCACCTGCAGCGCATTCATAATAAGTCAGTAACAAGTTCAAAAACTTTGGGTGACAGCGGAAGCAGTCCACTGACCAGTAAATCCCTTCCTCTTGTAACCAAGCTCACGCAAACCACCCCACCAACTCCCTCAGTGTCAATTTCCTCCTTCCCCAGGAATGCCAATAGTCCTGCAGGCCATGTCACTGGCAATTCTGACGAGTCCTCTCCTGCCTGGGATTCCTCCGATGCATCCTTGCGTGTAACGCCTACTGCTGCTGGCGCTGCTGTTGTTGCCGCTGGGAGTCGATGGTCATCCCAGAGGGGAAGTCGTAAGCCCACTTGTACTACTTCCAGTAAGCAATTGACTGTTCAACAGTCCTTTGCGAGGAAGATGAAATATCACAGCAGTCATCCTACTGCAAAGCGGATAACTGAGGCCTTGACAACTATGTTGGTGTTAGACGTGCGTCCGGTATCCGCCGTTAGTTCACAGGGAACTAGACAATTTATTGAGGCAGTGTGCCCCCGTTACCAAATACCATCTAGGTTCCACTTCTCTAGGCAGGCGATACCGAGAATGTACACGGACGTCAGAAAAAGACTCACCAGTGTCCTAAAAAATGCAGTTGTACCCAATGTCCACTTAACCACGGACATGTGGACAAGTGGAGCAGGGCAGGGTCAGGACTATATGACTGTGACAGCCCACTGGGTAGATGTATGGACTCCCGCCGCAAGAACAGCAGCGGCGGCACCAGTAGCAGCATCTCGCAAACGCCAACTCTTTCCTAGGCAGGCTACGCTTTGTATCACCGCTTTCCAGAATACGCACACAGCTGAAAACCTCTTACGGCAACTGAGGAAGATCATCGCGGAATGGCTTACCCCAATTGGACTCTCCTGTGGATTTGTGGCATCGGACAACGCCAGCAATATTGTGTGTGCATTAAATATGGGCAAATTCCAGCACGTCCCATGTTTTGCACATACCTTGAATTTGGTGGTGCAGAATTTTTTAAAAAACGACAGGGGCGTGCAAGAGATGCTGTCGGTGGCCAGAAAAATTGCGGGACACTTTCGGCGTACAGGCACCACGTACAGAAGACTGGAGCACCACCAAAAACTACTGAACCTGCCCTGCCATCATCTGAAGCAAGAAGTGGTAACGAGGTGGAATTCAACCCTCTATATGCTTCAGAGGTTGGAGGAGCAGCAAAAGGCCATTCAAGCCTATACAATTGAGCACGATATAGTAGGTGGAATGCACCTGTCTCAAGTGCAGTGGAGAATGATTTCAACGTTGTGCAAGGTTCTGATGCCCTTTGAACTTGCCACACGTGAAGTCAGTTCAGACACTGCCAGCCTGAGTCAGGTCATTCCCCTCATCAGGCTTTTGCAGAAGAAGCTGGAGGCATTGAAGAAGGAGCTAAAAGGGAGCGATTCCGCTAGGCATGTGGGACTTGTGGATGCAGCCCTTAATTCGCTTAACAAGGATTCACGGGTGGTCAATCTGTTGAAATCAGAGCACTACATTTTGGCCACCGTGCTCGATCCTAGATTTAAAGCCTACCTTGGATCTCTCTTTCCGGCAGACACAGGTCTGCTGGGGTTGAAAGACCTGCTGGTGACAAAATTGTCAAGTCAAGCGGAACGCGACCTGTCAACATCTCCTCCTTCACATTCTCCCGCAACTGGGGGTGCGAGGAAAAGGCTCAGAATTCCGAGCCCACCCGCTGGCGGTGATGCAGGGCAGTCTGGAGCGACTGCTGATGCTGACATCTGGTCCGGACTGAAGGACCTGACAACGATTACGGACATGTCGTCTACTGTCACTGCATATGATTCTCTCAACATTGATAGAATGGTGGAGGATTATATGAGTGACCGCATCCAAGTAGGCACGTCACACAGTCCGTACTTATACTGGCAGGAAAAAGAGGCAATTTGGAGGCCCTTGCACAAACTGGCTTTATTCTACCTAAGTTGCCCTCCCACAAGTGTGTACTCCGAAAGAGTGTTTAGTGCCGCCGCTCACCTTGTCAGCAATCGGCGTACGAGGTTACATCCAGAAAATGTGGAGAAGATGATGTTCATTAAAATGAATTATAATCAATTCCTCCGCGGAGACATTGACCAGCAGCAATTGCCTCCACAAAGTACACAGGGAGCTGAGATGGTGGATTCCAGTGGGGACGAATTGATAATCTGTGAGGAGGGGGATGTACACGGTGATATATCGGAGGGTGAAGATGAGGTGGACATCTTGCCTCTGTAGAGCCAGTTTGTGCAAGGAGAGATTAATTGCTTCTTTTTTGGGGGGGGTCCAAACCAACCCGTCATATCAGTCACAGTCGTGTGGCAGACCCTGTCACTGAAATGATGGGTTGGTTAAAGTGTGCATGTCCTGTTTTGTTTATACAACATAAGGGTGGGTGGGAGGGCCCAAGGACAATTCCATCTTGCACCTCTTTTTTCTTTTCTTTTTCTTTGCATCATGTGCTGATTGGGGAGGGTTTTTTGGAAGGGACATCCTGCGTGACACTGCAGTGCCACTCCTAGATGGGCCCGGTGTTTGTGTCGGCCACTAGGGTCGCTAATCTTACTCACACAGTCAGCTACCTCATTGCGCCTCTTTTTTTCTTTGCGTCATGTGCTGTTTGGGGAGGGTTTTTTGGAAGGGACATCCTGCGTGACACTGCAGTGCCACTCCTAGATGGGCCCGGTGTTTGTGTCGGCCACTAGGGTCGCTAATCTTACTCACACAGCTACCTCATTGCGCCTCTTTTTTTCTTTGCGTCATGTGCTGTTTGGGGAGGGTTTTTTGGAAGGGACATCCTGCGTGACACTGCAGTGCCACTCCTAGATGGGCCCGGTGTTTGTGTCGGCCACTAGGGTCGCTAATCTTACTCACACAGCTACCTCATTGCGCCTCTTTTTTTCTTTGCGTCATGTGCTGTTTGGGGAGGGTTTTTTGGAAGGGCCATCCTGCGTGACACTGCAGTGACACTCCTAGATGGGCCCGGTGTTTGTGTCGGCCACTAGGGTCGCTAATCTTACTCACACAGCTACCTCATTGCGCCTCTTTTTTTCTTTGCGTCATGTGCTGTTTGGGGAGGGTTTTTTGGAAGGGACATCCTGCGTGACACTGCAGTGCCACTCCTAGATGGGCCCGGTGTTTGTGTCGGCCACTAGGGTCGCTTATCTTACTCACACAGCGACCTCGGTGCAAATTTTAGGACTAAAAATAATATTGTGAGGTGTGAGGTATTCAGAATAGACTGAAAATGAGTGTAAATTATGGTTTTTGAGGTTAATAATACTTTGGGATCAAAATGACCCCCAAATTCTATGATTTAAGCTGTTTTTTAGTGTTTTTTGAAAAAAACACCCGAATCCAAAACACACCCGAATCCGACAAAAAAAATTCGGTGAGGTTTTGCCAAAACGCGTTCGAACCCAAAACACGGCCGCGGAACCGAACCCAAAACCAAAACACAAAACACAAAAAATTTCAGGCGCTCATCTCTAGTGGCCACACAATAGTACCCCCAATACATGGTATGCAACACAGTAGCACACTCTTAGGGGGATATTAAATTGTTTGAAAAGTCGGTTGGGTGTCTGTTTTTTTCCTATCTAATAGACAGGAAAAAACAGACACCCAACTGACTTTTCAAACATTTGAATTTCCCCCTTATTGTCATTACACTGTACGTAGTGCCTCTATTTCATATTACACCACAGAGTAGTGCCCCATATTCACGCTATGCTACAAAGTAGCGCCCCTTATACATGTCCACAGTATCAGTCGCGTTTATGTACATAATACCCAAGGTAACAGTGCCGCTTATACACATAATAATGGGCACGGTATCAGTGCTGCTTACATACATAATACCCACGGTATCAGTGCCGTTTGTACACATAATAATGCCAACGGTAGCAGTGCTGCTTATACACATAATGGCCATGGTATCAGTGCCACTTATACACGTAATGGGCACAGTATCCGTGCCGCTTATATACATAATAATGGCCACAGTAACAGTGCCGCTTATACACAATGGGCACAGTATCAGTGGTGCTTATACACATACACTAATTGGCACAGTAGCAGTGCCGCTTATACACATAATAATGGCCATTGTAGCAGTGCTGCTTATACACATGTCTACGGAAGCAGTGCCCCTTTTACACATAATAAATGTCACCCCCACCCCACTTGCCTCATCTCTCAGTGGTGTCTGCTCTCAGTGCGCCACTAGCTCCTTATTCCCTCCGCAGTCCAGCACTATTGGAGGGGGAGTGGGGGAGGCGGGCTAAGGGTATCAGTCTAGCGCCGCCTGCCCACCGTCCCTTCTATTTGTGTGGGAGCTGCGGCTACACTACAGCGCTGCACTAAAGAATTCTCATGGCCGGGCAAAGTGGTCTGGAGGAAATTGAACTAAGAGTATTCCTCTTCTGCATACTATTACACCCCCCCCCCCCCCCCCCAATCCAGATCTCCAAGTTACACTGGCACTACAGCTCTCAATCTTTAACAAAAAAATGTCCTGCAAACTGCAGTACCTGATAGTAGTACATGGAGATCTGTCTGACTGCTGCAATCAGGGCAAGCTCCATGTCACCATTTCTTCCAGCTTCTTCTTCCCCCCTCCCTGCAGACAGGCTGGCATTACAGTCTGGTGGTGGCAGGGAGCGCAGTGCAGGCAGTGGTCAGAATAGACTTATGCCAGTGGCTGATCTAGACTTTACTTATAGGGGCAGGGCTTCTGCATGGTGCCTGTGAGGCAGGTTGACCCACGTGGTGTGGAGGGGTGAGGCTCCTGTACAGACACAAAACACAGATGGGGGGGAAAGGGTGACACAGTGACTGAGACAGAATACACAGAGGGGGGGTGACACTAACATAACACTGGGGGGGGGGGGGGTGGCACAGTGACAGAACACTAGGGGGGGTGACACTTGATAGAACACGGGGTTGGGGGTGAAAAATTTCTTCACAGAACACTGGGGGGTGACACTTCACAGAACACTATAAATACCATGCGGGGTGGAACGGGCCCATGTCTGTGTTCACCCGCCCCCCTGGATCTGATAGTGCCTCCTGTCACCTCACACACAGCCTGCTCCCACCAGCCACCACCCTCACACACACACACTCATAGCCTTTTACCCCCATCACCACGTGCACACAACCTAATACATCCCAGTCACCACACATACACAGCCTGTTAGCCCCCAAATCACCACACACATCCTGTTACATCCCATTCACCGCACACACCCACCCACTCCGTTCCCTGGAGTCACCACCCTCCACACAAGCCCATATATGTATGCACACATCCATGGGATTGGGGGGGGGGGGGGGGGGGCGTGCCAGCTCTCCTGATTGAGGGGGGGCACAGCATAGACTGGTGACATGCGGGGGCAGCATAAACTGATGACGTGCAGGGGAGGCAGCATAAGCATAATCTGGTGCCATGTAGGGGGGGAGGGGGTTGGGCCAGCCCTCCTGATTGCGACCCATGGCCGCAGAAAGGTATAAGCTTTCGAGGGAGGGAGGAGGGGGCGCAGCATAAACTGGTGACGTGCAGGGGGGGCGGCCAGGCCAGCTCTTCTGATAGCGGCCGCAGCAAGACATTAAGCAGCAAGTATTGTGAAAGGGAGGGGGGAGGGCCAGCTCTCCCAATAGCGACCGCTGCCTGCAGTTGTTTCAGTAAATGGCCCACAGCCTGGTGCCGTAGAAGGGGGGCGGGCCGCATAGGTCAGGCGGCCCCACACACTGGTCGGCCTACCGGGGAAACTCCCTGTTGCTTCTATGGCGAATCCGGCCCTGGCTGAAGGTGTCTCATGCCTTCAGATATACAGTATGCATACATACATAGAATCAGTTACAAAAGGAAGGGGGCCCTAGTTTGCATACCATAATTAAGTAATGAGGTGCTACTATGCTTGAGACTTGATAAAATGTACAAGGGGTAAAAAGGTGCAAGTGCGCATCTCAGACTAGCAGAGGCATTTACAATAATCCTGGCCAGGGCTAGAGCACCGGGAAGGATACTAAGCAGCAAAAAAACAACAACAAACAAACAGGGAAAGGAGAGGGATGGTGTCTGTTTTTTCCATTCCTTCATTTTGTTTTTCTATCATACACATGCTGACAGGTACACTAGGTCAGACAGCCTGTGGTTTGTTCTATCTCACTTCTTAGAACCACCTGTAATTTTATATGCTTCAAATGATTGCACTTACAGAATATAAGTCAACTTGGAACTGAGCAGAAATTTCATTCAAAGCACCTGTTTGGAAATCCGTACGCACTGCGCTAGGGATGAAACGTAATTCAAACTGCTGTAATGAATAATTGATTTATGCTCCATGAAAGCCCTTTAGCAAAGTGCATTGTTAACTTTAGTTGTGTCTCCTGCTGGAAAAAAATATTTTAGTTATAAATTTGGCTGTGATGATTAATGAGTTAGTTTAATAAATCTTGGAGAGCATTTTTACATTAGTGCAAATTTGCATGTGTGGTAAGCCATTTAGTAAACTCTTGTATAAATTATTCAAAAACATGTGTGTTACATCTAAGGGGGGTATTCAATGCTTGTCAGATCCTTTCCAACGGAAAGGATCATACAATGCAGTATTCAATGAGTTGGATTGACATTGCTGGAAATGGGGCTAAAACCTGTCAGATTTGGCCACGGTATCCGACAAAACACGTGGATCCGTGGCTATTCTGCCGATCCACGTGTTTTCCGACAAGTCGGAATTGCTGCTTTATCTGAAAAGCAGCAGGTAGATTGAATAGGTCAGAAAAGTTTCCGACCTAAAAAAGTTGGAAACTGCCATCTTTCCGACAAGACAGCAGTTCCGACTTCAATTGAATACCCCCGTAAGCCTGCAATAATGGAATGAAAGTCACTGGAGAAAATCCTTTTGGCTGATTATATGAATGGGATTTTAAAATGTAAATGTTTTTATGTATGAATCGCTTAAGTGTTTACTTCACAGTTGTACCAGTACTAGGGAATTCCAGTAAGTGCAGTACATTCAGGGCTGGCTCTACCATTAGGCAGGTTTAGGAAGCTGCTAGGGTGCCAGGATCTGTGGGGGCAGCCTTGAGTCTGCTTATCACAAAATGAAGGCTAACTCTGAAAGATGCATCCTTGTTAAAGTTAAGGCAGACGGCGGCTGTTGAACTTCTAAAGGTGTGTACACACGGTGAGATATTTTCTCTCGATTTTGACTATATAGTCAAAATTGCAAGTAAAGTTAGTGCAGATCGCAAGGTGAAAGTCACCTGGTGATCCCGTTTCGATCCCGATGTGCGGTTCCGCCAGGTCGGCATCGCAAGAAAAGATAGGTGTACTATCTAGTTCATCTCACATGTCAATGACATCTCACATAAGCCAAAATCTCACATAAGCTAAAATCGTAAGCACACATAGTCCATATCTCAAGAAAAGTTAGTCAAAATTAGAGATGTGCACCAGAAATTTTTTGTGTTTTGTGTTTTGGTTTTGGATTCGGTTCCGCGGCCGTGTTTTGGATTCGGACGCGTTTTGGCAAAACCTCCCTGAAAATTTTTTGTCGGATTCGGGTGTGTTTTGGATTCAGGTGTTTTTTTTCAGAAACCCCCTCAAAAATAGCTTAAATCATAGAATTTGGGGGTAATTTTGATCCCATAGTATTATTAACCTCAATAACCATAATTTCCACTCATTTCCAGTCTATTCTGAACACCTCACACCTCACAATATTATTTTTAGTCCTAAAATTTGCACCGACGTCGCTGGATGACTAAGCTAAGCGACCCAAGTGGGCGGCACAAACACCTGGCTCATCTAGGAGTGGCACTGCAGTGTCAGACAGGATGGCACTTAAAAAAAATTAGCCCCAAACATGACATGATGCAAAAATAAATTTAAAAAAAATAAGAGGTGCAAGATGGAATTGTCCTTGGGCCCTCTCACCTACCCTTATGTTGTATAAACAGGACATGCACACTTTAACAAACCCATCATTTCAGCGACAGGGTCTGCCACACGACTGTGGCTGAAATGACTGGTCGATTTGGGCCCCCACCAAAAAAGAAGCAATCAATCTCTCCTTGCACAAACTGGCTCTACAGAGACAAGATGTCCACCTCCTCCTCATCGTCCGATTCATCACCCCTTTCACTGTGTACATGCGCCTCCTCACAAAGTATTAATTCGTCCCCACTGGAATCCACCATCTCAGGTCCCTGTGTACTTTCTGGAGGCAATTGCTGGTGAATGTTTCCACGGAGGAATTGATTATAATTTATTTTGATGAACATCATCTTCTCCACATTTTCTGGAAGTAACCTCGTACGCCGATTGCTGACAAGGTGAGCGGCTGCACTAAACACTCTTTCGGAGTACACACTGGAGGGGGGGCAACTTAGGTAAAATAAAGCCAGTTTGTGCAAGGGCCTCCAAATTGCCTCTTTTTCCTGCCAGTATACGTGCGGACTGTCTGACGTGCCTACTTGGATGCGGTCACTCATATAATCCTCCACCATTCTTTCAATGGTGACAGAATCATATGCAGTGACAGTAGACGACATGTCAGTAATCGTACGCAGGTCCTTCAGTCCGGACCAGATGTCAGCACTCGCTCCAGACTGCCCTGCATCACCGCCAGCGGGTGGGCTTGGAATTCTTAGCCTTTTCCTCGCAGCCCCAGTTGCGGGAGAATGTGAAGAAGGAGCTGTTGATGGGTCACGTTCCGCTTGACTTGACAAGTGTCTCACCAGCAGTTTTTTGAACATGTGCAGACTTGTGTCTGCTGGAAAGAGAGATACAACGTAGGCTTTATAACTAGGATCGAGCACGGTGGCCAAAATGTAGTGCTCTGATTTCAACAGATTGACCACCCATGAATCCTGGTTAAGCGAATTAAGGGCTCCATCCACAAGTCCCACATGCTTAGCGGAATCGCTCCGTTTTAGCTCCTCCTTCAATTTTTCCACCTGCTTCTGCAAAAGCCTGATGAGGGGACTGACCTGACTCAGGCTGGCAGTGTCTGAACTGACTTCACGTGTGGCAAGTTCAAAGGGTTGCAGAACCTTGCACAACGTTGAAATCATTCTCCACTGCGCTTGAGTCAGGTGCATTCCCCCTCCTTTGCCTATATCGTAGGCAGATGTATAGGCTTGAATGGCCTTTTGCTGCTCCTCCATCCTCTGAAGTATATAGAGGGTTGAATTCTACCTCTTTACCACTTCTTGCTTCAGATGATGGCGGGGCAGGTTCAGGAGTGTTTGCTGGTGCTCCAGTCTTCGGCACGCGGTGGCTGAATGCCGAAAGTGGCCCGCAATTCTTTGGACCACCGACAGCAACTCTTGCACGCCCCTGTCGTTTTTTTTAGATTCTGCACCACCAAATTCAATGTATGTGCAAAACATGGGACGTGCTGGAATTTGCCCACATGTAATGCACGCACAATATTGATGGCGTTATTCGATGTCACAAATCCCCAGGAGAGTACAATTGGGGTAAGCCATTTTGCGATGATGTTCCTCAGTTTCCGTAAGAGGTTGTCAGCTGTGTGCCTCTTATGGAAAGCGGTGATACAAAGCGTAGCCTGCCTAGGAACGAGTTGGCATTTGCGAGATGCTGCTACTGGTGCCGCTGCTGCTGCTCTTGCTGCGGGAGGCAATACATCTACCCAGTGGGCTGTCACAGTCATATAGTCCTGAGTCTGCCCTGCTCCACATGTCCGTGGTTAAGTGGACATTGGGTACAACTGCATTTTTTAGGACACTGGTAACTCTTTTTCTGACGTCTGTGTACATTCTCGGTATCGCCTGCCTAGAGAAGTGGAACCTAGATGGTATTTGGTACCGGGGACACACTACCTCAAGAAATTCTCTAATTCCCTGTAAATTAACGGTGGATACCGGACACACGTTTAACACCAACACAGCTGCCAAGGCCTGAGTTATCCGCTTTGCAGCAGGATGACTGCTGTGATATTTCATCTTCCTCGCAAAGGACTGTTGGATAGTCAATTGCTTACTGGAAGTAGTACAAGTGGTCTTCCGACTTCCACTCTGGGATGACAATCGACTCCCAACAGCAACAACAGCAGCGCCAGCAGCAGTAGGCATTACACTCAATGATCCATCAGAGGAATCTCAGTTAGGAGAGGACTCGTCAGACTTGCCAGTGACATGGCCTGCAGGACTATTGGCGTTCCTGTCTAAGGAGGAAATTGACACTGAGGGAGTTGGTGGTGTGGTTTGCAGGAGCTTGGGTACAAGAGGAAAGGATTTAGTTGTCAGTGGACTGCTTCCGCTATCACCCAGAGTTTTTGAACTTGTCAATGACTTCTGATGAATGCGCTCCAGGTGACGTATAAGGGAGGATGTTCCTAGGTGGTTAACGTCCTTACCCCTACTTATTACAGCTTGACAAAGGCAACACATGGCTTGACACCTGTTGTCTGCATTTCTGTCAAAAATAATTCCACACTGAAGAGGTGATTTTTTTTTGTAGTTTGACCAGGCATGTTAATGGCCATATTCATCCCACGGACAACAGGTGTCTCCCCGGGTGCCTGACTTAAACAAACCACCTCACCATCAGAATCCTCCTTGTCAATTTCCTCCTCAGCACCAGCAACACCCATATCCTCATCCTGGTGTACTTCAACAGTGACATCTTCAATTTGACTATCAGGAACTGGACTGTGAGTGCTCCTTCCAGCACTTGCAGGGGGCGTGCAAATGGTGGAAGGCGCCACCTCTTCCCGTCCAGTGTTGGAAAGGTCAGGCATCGCAACCGATACAATTGGACTCTCCTTGGGGATTTGTGATTTTGAAGAATGCACAGTTCTTTGCTGTGCTTTTGCCAGCTTAAGTCTTTTCATTTTTCTAGCGAGAGGATGAGTGCTTCCATCCTCATGTGAAGCTGAACCACTAGCCATGAACATAGGCCAGGGCCTCAGCCGTTTCTTGCCACTCCGTGTCGTAAATGGCATATTGGCAAGCTTACACTTCTCCTCAGACGCTTTTAATTTAGATTTTTGGGTAATTTTACTGAATTTTAGTTTTTTGGATTTTACATGCTCTCTACTATGACATTGTGCATTGGCCTTGGCAGACGACGTTGATGGCATTTCATCGTCTCAGCCATGACTAGGGGCAGCAGCTTCATCACGAGGTGGAAGTGGATCTTGATCTTTCCCTATTTTACCCTCCACATTTTTGTTCTCCATTTTTTAATGTGTGGAATTATATGCCAGTAATATATCAATAGCAGTGGCCTACTGTACTGTACTATATATGTATACTGCTGGTCACCAAAATGCTGCACTGTCCTACTATATACTGCTCACAATAATGCAGCACAGAGATAGTATACTTGACACAGAGCTGCAAGATACAGCAATGGCCTACTGTACTGTACTATATATGTGTACTGTTGGTGACCAAAATGCTGCACTGTCTTACTATATACTGCTCACAATGGGGGTCATTCAGAGTTGTTCACTCGTTATTTTTTTCCGCAACGGAGCGATTAGTCGCTAATGCGCTTGCGCAATGTCCGCAGTGCGACTGCGCCAAGTAAATTTGCTATGCAGTTAGGTATTTTACTCACGGCATTATAAGGTTTTTTCTTCGTTCTGGTGATCGTAATGTGATTGACAGGAAGTGGGTGTTTCTGGGCGGAAACAGGCCGTTTTATGGGAGTGTTTGAAAAAACGCTACAGTTTCTGGGAAAACATGGGAGTGGCTGGAGAAACGGAGGAGTGTCTGAGCAAACGCTGTGTGTGTTTGTGACGTCAAAACAGGAACGACAAGCACTGAACTGATCGCACTGGAAGAGTAAGTCCCGAGCTACTCAGAAACTGCACAGAGAAGTCTTTTCGCAATATTGCGAATCTTTCGGATGCAATTTTGCTAAGCTAAGATTCACTCCCAGTAGGCGGTGGCTTAGCGTGTGCAAAGCTGCTAAAAGCAGCTTGCGAGCGAACAACTCGGAATGAGGGCCAATAATGCAGCACAGAGATAGTATACTTGACACAGAGCTGCAAGATACAGCAATGGCCTACTGTACTGTACTATATATGTGTACTGCTGGTCACCAAAATGCTGCACTGTCCTACTATATACTGCTCACAATAATGCAGCACAGAGATAGTATATTTGACACAGAGCTGCAAGATACAGCAATGGCCTACTGTACTGTACTATATATGTATACTGCTGGTCACCAAAATGCTGCACTGTCCTACTATATACTGCTCACAATAATGCAGCACAGAGATAGTATACTTGACACAGAGCTGCAAGATACAGCAATGGCCTACTGTACTGTACTATATATGTGTACTGCTGGTGACCAAAATGTTGCACTGTCCTACTATATACTGCTCACAATAATGCAGCACAGAGATAGTATACTTTACACAGAGCTGCAAGATACAGCAATGGCCTACTGTACTGTACTATATATGTATACTGCTGGTCACCAAAATGCTGCACTGCCCTACTATATACTGCTCACAATAATGCAGCACAGAGATAGTATACTTGACACAGAGCTGCAAGATACAGCAATGGCCTACTGTACTGTACTATATGTATACTGCTGGTCACCAAAATGCTGTGCTGTCCTACTATATACTGCTCACAATAATGCAGCACAGAGATAGTATACTTGACACAGAGCTGCAAGATACAGCAATGGCCTACTGTACTGTACTATATATGTGTACTGCTGGTCACCAAAATGCTGCACTGTCCTACTATATACTGCTCACAATAATGCAGCACAGAGACAGTATACTTGACACAGAGCTGCAAGATACAGCAATGGCCTACTGTACTGTACTATATATGTGTACTGCTGGTTACTAAAATGCTGCACTGTCCTACTATATACTGCTCACAATAATGCAGCACAGAGATAGTATACTTGACACAGAGCTGCAAGATACAGCAATGGCCTACTGTACTGTACTATATATGTGTACTGCTGTTTACCAAAATGCTGCACTGTACTACTATATACTGCTAACAATAATGCAGCACAGAGATAGTATACTTGACACAGAGCTGCAAGATACATCAATGGCCTACTGTACTGTACTATATATGTATACTGCTGGTCACCAAAATACTGCACTGTCCTACTATATACTGCTCACAATAATGCAGCACAGATAGTATACTTGACACAGAGCTGTAAGATACAGCAATGGCCTACTGTACTGTACTATATATGTGTACAGCTGGTCACCAAAATGCTGCACTGTCCTACTATATACTGCTCACAATAATGCAGCACAGAGATAGTACCAGAGCCGTCTTAACAGCAGTGTAGGCCCCTGGGCACAACAATGCACTGGGGCCCCTACCCACCCATCAAGGTGGGGGGTGCTATCAGTGGCAGCTTTGATGTCCCGCGGGGGTAGGGGGGTTCTATCTTTCGCTCAGCATGTATCACCTGGAGAAATAATTTCTGCTAATTACTCCTTTACTGCACAGATGGGGCAGGAAGGAGAACACTAAACTGTAGAAGGGGACATTGTGCTGAATGATGGGGCCCTGGTACATGACTTCAAGGGTGGTATGGGGTGTGTAATACACAGGGGGGGGGGGTGGATAGTGGAGTGGGCTTAATATTCATCATTTTCCGGGGGTCAGGGCAGCTTGCTTTACTGCAGATATCTCCAGTTCCTGGAAATAGATTTCTTAGCTTTAATGGGATAAAAAAACACGAGAGAGTCCCACCTTTCAGGAGGTACTGGGGACTTGGGGATCAGAGTTTAGGAGCCAGAGCAATCCACCAACAAAAATATAAAACTGCATACCAGGCATGTGGAGCTGCAACAGAGACCAGCTGCTGGAAGGCTGATATCTCTGGTTCTGGGCATAGTAGAGACAAGTTGCAAGTGTACACCGAAAAGGGAGAGTCACAGCTTTTGGAGTATAGCCGCAGAAAAACTCTAAGTCAGACAGAACCCGAGATATCAGGCTGGGGAGAACAATCAACAATCTTGGATGGGGACCACTACTTTGAAGTTGGATATCTCCGGTTCCCCAGCGCCGATTTTCAAAATTCTGGTACCCCTGGAAAGAGGGGACCCTCAGCTATCAGTCTAAGGCCCTTTTACTCCTGGGGCCCTTGGGCAAGAGCCCATTGAGCCCATACGAAAAGACGGCCCTGGATAGTACGCTTGACACAGAGCTGTAAGATACAGCAATGGCCTACTGTACTGTACTATATATGTGTACTGCTGGTCACCAAAATGCTGCACTGTCCTACTATACACTGCTCACAATAATGCAGCACAGAGATAGTATACTTGACACAGAGCTGCAAGATACAGCAATGGCCTACTGTACTGTACTATTTATGTGTACTGCTGGTCACCAAAATGCTGCACTGTCCTACTATACACTGCTCACAATAATGCAGCACAGAGATAGTATACTTGACACAGAGCTGCAAGATACAGCAATGGCCTACTGTACTGTACTATATATGTGTACTGCTGGTCTCCAAAATGCTGCACTGTCTTACTATATACTGCTCACAATAATGCAGCACAGAGATAGTATACTTGACACTAGGGAGGCCAATCCCGGGCCATTTTTCCAATCCTGGGATTCGGGATTGAAAAACTGTCAATCCCGGGATTCCCGGGATCCCGGGATTGCAGTAGGGATAAGTGAAAGTTGTAGGGAGCAGCGCTGGAGGGAGGGTGTAGGTAGCGGTGTGGGAGGTAGGGAGGGTGTAGGTACCGGTGCGGGAGGTAGGGAGAGTGTAGGTAGCGGTGCGGGAGATAGGGAGGGTGTAGGTGGCGGTACGGGAGGAAGGAAGAGTGTAGATAGCGGTGCGGGACTCAGGAGGGAGGGTGTAGGTAGCGGCAGGGAGGGTTGGTAGCGGCGCAGGAGGGAGGAAGGCTGTAGGGACTAGGGAGCACCACTGACTGCACGGAGGGAGAGAGGGTGGATGTAAGTAATAGTACTTACTATTAGGCGGGCGGCAACCATGAACACACTGAGCGCGGCGGCATTTCAAATGAAGCGCCGGCCACCAGCCAACCAGAGCTGGCGGACCGGCAGCCAATCAGGGAAGCGGCCGCAGCAGTCGCTCCTGATTGGCTGCCGCTGCGGCTTCCCTGATTGGCTGCCGGTCCGCCAGCTCTGATTGGATGGCGGCCGGCGCTACATTTGAAGTGCCACCGCATTCAACTTGTTCATGGCTGCCGCCCGCCTAATATTAGTAAGTAGTATTACTTACGCCCACCCTCCCGCGCATGCACAATGTAATCCCGTGAATCCCGGGATTGGATGCTCCAATCCCGGGATTCAAATCCCGGCATTTTTGGGCCCAAATCCCGGGATCCCGCTGATCCCGATCCCTGCAAGATACAGCAATGGCCTACTATACTGTACTATATATGTGTACTGGTCACCAAAATGCTGCACTGTCCTACTATATACTGCTCACAATAATGCAGCACAGAGATAGTATACTTGACACAGAGCTGCAAGATACAGCAATGGCCTACTGTACTGTACTATATATGTATACTGCTGGTCACCAAAATGCTGCACTGTCCTATATACTGCTCACAATAATGCAGCACAGAGATAGTATACTTGACACAGAGCTGCAAGATACAGTAATGGCGTACTGTACTGTACTATATATGTATACTGCTGGTCACCAAAATGCTGCACTGTCCTACTATATACTGCTCACAATAACGCAGCACAGAGATAGTATACTTGATACAGAGCACAATGCAGCACACTGAGCACAGATATTTGCAGCACACTGAGTACAGATATTTGCAGCACACTGAGCACAGATTACAGAGCTTTTCAGGGAGAGAACGCAGCCACGTCCTCTCCATTAAATCTCCAATGCACGAGTGAAAATGGCAGCGACGCGCGGCTCTTTATATAGAATACGAATCTCGCGAGAATCTGACAGCGGGCTGATGACGTTCGGGTGCGTTCGGGTTAACCGAGCAAGGCGGGAAGATCTGAGGCTGCCTCGGAACTGTGTAAAATAGGTGAAGTTCGGGGGGGTTCGGATCTCGGAGAACTGAACCCGCTCATCTCTAGTCAAAATTGGTGGTGCTGGGCTCCGGGGAGTTCAAGGGAAATCGCAAGTGAAAATCGGGCATAGCAAGGATCTCACCGTGTTTACACACCCTAAGATGCTACCTCCACGCTTTCACCTGTGAAGCTTGAAAGTGGGTACTGGTGTGTGGTTGGGTGGGGAGGGGGAGCAAGCTAAATGTTTGCCTAGGGTGCCGAGAAACCTTTCACTGGCACTGAGTACATTAGTTATTAGCAGTGACATGCTGTAAGGTGAGGCAGGTGAGGCAGAGCCTCTCCTGTCATATTAACGTCTGCACTAGAGTTTTGACTGTATAAAGTATATTAAAAAATACAAAGAATACATTAGAAATATCTTCTTTGTAATATTCTAATCATTTTTATAGTCAAAACTCTGGATAAAAAGTCTATGGCAGGGGAGTCACCTATCATTTCTGCACATCTCTGGTCAAAGCTCACCAAATTTCCCGGAGTTTATACTTCTGCACCTGTGTATAATGCCCACATGAACCCTTTGGCTCTTACATTTTGTGTAAATCTGGCTCTGGTACTAACCAGTGCCACCTGATCCATTTACCTCACCACACGTCCCTGGACTTATTAGTGCATGTGTATTAACTACACATATGTTTAATAAACAGCACAATCAAGTTTAATTTTTCATAAAGAGTATTTGCAAAACATTGAGCATAAGACAGAATTTTTTAATGAGAACTTTTATCCGTGGAGATTCCGTAGGTGGATTGGTGGAAAGGAAAACTGCCAGCTGAGAGGAGACTGTGAACACATGTAAACGGGAGCTGAGTCACACTGTAACTGAGCAGCTGATATGAGATGAGAAAAGAGCTGTAACCGGAGATAGCGGGCCTTGGTCTAAGCGTGGCTGGAGTGAGCTGGAAACTAGAACAACTAGTCCCGGGTACTGCTAGAGGAACCCAGCAGAGCCAGACACCCAGGGAACCCTCTCCAAGATGCAGCTGAGCTGTGGCTGACGGCTGCAGATCCCACACAGTTTAGTAGCGCAGCTAGGTCCAAGTGAAGCACCGGTAAGAGAGGGCAATGACACTCTGAGAAGTTGCAGCAGAACTGGGAAAAGTACAGGAGCACCTAAGAAGCGCCCTGGAAGCACCTGTAAGCACCTCTGGGAGCACAGAACTAGTAACTACCGGGAGAAGTAACATATAGTACAGTCGAAGCCCCATTTCCATTCAGCCCCTTTTAAGAGAACTGGAGGGGGGTGATTGGTCAGATAAATTCCTGCAGCTCAGTCATTGGTGGACTGGGAAAACCTCCTAGGTTTTCAGAATGGCGGCACCCAGAACTGCAGACACCTGCCCGCATGTTGTCACTCAGTGTCAGCTCCCAGCTTCCAACAGAGCAGCCACTCTCCCCGCCAGCCTCAACCCGACCCTTGATCGCCTCCCTCCGTGACTGGGATCTGAATGCGCCCCGCCACAGGACCTCCAGCACCCAAACCGGCAATCCCCGGCGCCCAGCCACGTGAGTATTGCCTCGGGACCTGACATGTATCTAGCACTTTCTAGAAGATAATAGCTAGAATCTGATTGGTTGTTACTGTTTGGGCAACACTCCCCTTCATTAAACCCGCACTTTAGTAAATACACCCTGTAGTGTATTTTGTTTGGTCCATGAAGCCATACCCTAACAGTTTAGCTCAGACAAATGACCCTCATGTGCTGCCTGTGATGTGTCTCCAGGCCAAAGCAAAAAGACTGCGATTCATTGGATGATATATAATTCTGATGCAGATTGGAAAGATATATTGTCAATATTGCTCATTGTGCACCCGCAATTGCACCCTGCCTGCAGTCGTCGATGGGGTCATCCCATCTGATGTGCTGCACATACACTAGATTGTACACGCGTAAAGCCATGCAATATATATCGCTCCATCTGTCCTTGGGTCGGCTGGGACACACATCATCCTGATGTGTACCTAGCCTAAGAACCTATCAGTACTACAAGTGACAGTCTGACAATGAATCAATATGCAGCTAAGTAAGTGCCAGAGTATAACATAAATGTTACAAATCCACCAGGTTTTCTGCATTTTTCACAGTGGTTTTATATCTCGGTTATTTACTAAGATCCAAGTCACCACAAAACAACTCCAAAACCTCCACCTTAGAAGATGCCACTAAACACATCGTCATCCCTATTTTTTACATAAAAAGTATAAAACCATCCCCAAAAACATGGGACACATTCGATTATATCAAATACCACCACAACCACCCACAAGTCTTGGGAAACAGGACAGCAACAGAATGCATGAATTACACTCCCCAACCTCATCACAATTCCGACAACAAAACTGAGATTTACAGTAGCATGACATACTCATGATTTTTTTATAAGCATTTCTGAGTAATTAATACACTTACTGTAGATATTCTACATATGTTCCTAAAGATTGTACCCTAGTCTTCCTCCAACAATGATCTGCTAGTTTAAGTTTCTTGCCCTGGAACAGAAGGGTTTTATAACAATCTGTAATGCCTCTGTTACAATTTGAGGTGGTGTGTGTCAAAATTATAAAGGGGCAGATAGAAAAGGGGAAATGGGTAGTTTGCGTACAAATCTAATGTTCCAGGCAGAAATATTTTAATGGGACTGTAAATGTATCATAGACTTGAGAGAAGAACGCTTATACTGTAAATTCTGACAAGTAACGAGTCCTAGATCAATCAAATTTGTTAACTGTAAATCAGTAAACTGGAAGCATTCAGATGTGTCATGATGGAAAAATCCATATGATTGGTTAGAAGCCCAAGTGGGAGAGTCAGATCTAACCAATCATAATGACTTTTCTTGCACTCTAACCAATCAAAGCAAAATCATTCACTTTAATAGGGATTATTATTATTATTACTACCAGTTATTTATATAGCACACACATATTCCGCAGCGCTTTGCAGAGAATATATGGCCATTCACATCAGTCCCTGCCCCAGTGGAGCTTACAATCTATATTCCCTATCACATGTACACACAGACACATTCATATTAGTGTTAATTTTGTTGGGAGCCAATTAACCTACCAGTATATTTTTGGATTGTGGGAGGAAACCGGAGTACCCGGAGAAAACCCACGCAAGTACGGGGAAAATATACAAACTCCGAACAGTTAGGGACATGGTGGGAATCGAACCCATGACCTTAGTGCTGTGAGGCAGTAATTCTAACCATTACACCATCCGTACTGCCCTGACAGGGATGACAAGCTCGAAGCTTGTTATTTGTGTTGTGGTACCTCATGGGGTAAGTTTTATTTCTAATTTGTCCTTTTTCAAAGTGGATTGCAGATGTCAGTAGATCCTGAATACCAGGACCTCCTGACACTTGTAGTTCCCCAAGTACCAGCATGCCCTGGCATTTAAAATCCAAAAGATGCCTGAGAGCAATGCTCATATTTTTGAAAGTCAGTGTACGGAATGACCAATAGGTAATGTAAGATTTTTGTGGTCAAACTGTTTTTTGTACCCTTATTTTCCATATGTAAGTCAAATGTTAAGCAATTCCCCAGGTGTTAATAAGTAGATATGCTTGGGTGTGGTTCTGTCTCCTTAAAAGTGTGTGGGGCAGGACCAAAACCCCTGATAGAAGCACACTGTGTATTTAAAATCCAAAAGATGCCTGAGAGCAATGTTCATATTTTTGAAAGTCAGTGTAGGGACTGACCAATAGGGAATTGCCGTGAAGGGGCTGGTCAGCTTAACAATTTTGGAACTAACATTCCCTGAATTCAGATGATTTAAAGTTTGAAGTGTTATTAGGTGAGTGCTGAATTTGTATGATATATATATATATATATATATATATATATATACACATACAGTATATATATATATATATATATATACACACACACACACACACACACACACAGGGGTAAATTTACTAAGATTCGTGTTTTCCCGTTTGAGGTCAAAGTTCAATCACGAATGACATCGAAAGTGTAAATATGCAACTTTTTGAATTGATTACGACTAATTTACTAAGCTGCCGTATTCTGCATTTTCGGGTTTTCCGATGTCGATGTCATTCGTTTTTTTTAGGCAGTGTTTTATGTGAGTGACTTGTAAAACACTGCCGACTTTAATACAATGAATCTCGGCCGGATCTGAGAGATCCGTGCTGGGCTTCATTGTGCACTTTGTTAAACAAAAAAATAAAGTTTAAATGTTAAAAAAAAATTGCGTGGGGTCCCCCCTCCCAAGGAAAACCAGCCTCGGGCTCTTTGAGCCGATCCTGGTTGCAGAAATATGGGTAAAAAATGGACAGGGGTTCCCCCATATTTAAGCAACCAGCATCGGGCTCTGCGCCTGGTCCTGGTTCCAAAAATACGGGGGACAAAAAGAGTAGGGGTCCCCCGTATTTTTGAAACCAGCACCGGGCTCCACTAGCTGGACATATAATGCCACAGCCGGGGGTCACTTTTATACAGTGCCTTGCGGCCGTGGCACCAAATATCCAACTAGTCACCCCTGGCCGGGGTACCCTGGGGGAGTGGGGACCCCTTCAATCAAGGGGTCCCCCCTTCCCCAGCCACCCAAGGGCCAGGGGTGAAGCCCGAGGCTGTCCCCCCCATCCAATAGGCTGCGGATGGGGGGCTGATAGCCTTTGTGAAAAGTGATTGATATTGTTTTTAGGAGCAGTACTACAAGGCCCAGCAAGCCTCCCCCGCATGCTGGTACTTGGAGAACCACAAGTACCAGCATGCGGCGGAAAAACGGGCCCGCTGGTACCTGTAGTACTACTACTAAAAAAATACCCCAATAAAGACAACACACACACACCTTGAAAGTATAACTTTAATACATCCATCCACACATCCATATACACATACTTACCTTATGTTCCCACGCAGGTCGGTCCTCTTCTCCAGTAGAATCCATGGTGTACCTGTAGAAAAAATTATACTCACATAATCCAGTGTTTTCGGCTCCTCTGTAAATCCTTTTGTAATCCACGTACTTGAAAAAATAAAAAAACGGATACCCGACCACGAACTGAAAGGGGACCCATGTTTTCACATGGGCCCCCTTTCCCCGAATGCCAGAAACCCACTCTGACTGATGTCTAAGTGGGTTTCTTCAGCCAATCAGGGAGCGCCACATTGTGGCACCCTCCTGATCGGCTATGTGCTCCTGTACTGTCTGACAGGCGGCACACGGCAGTGTTACAATGTAGCGCCTATGCGCTCCATTGTAACCAATGGTGGGAACTTTCAGGTCAGCGGTTTACCGAAAGTGACCTCACCGCTGACCTGAAAGTTCCCACCATTGGTTATAATGGAGCGCATAGGCGCTACATTGTAACACTGCCGTGTGCCGCCTGTCAGACAGTACAGGAGCACACAGCCGATCAGGAGGGTGCTACAACGTGGCGCTCCCTGATTGGCTGAAGAAACCCACTTAGACATCAGTCAGAGTGGGTTTCTGGCATTCGGGGAAAGGGGTCCCATGTGAAAACATGGGTCCCCTTTCAGTTCGTGGTCGGGTATCCGTTTTTTTATTTTTTCAAGTACGTGGATTACAAAAGGATTTACAGAGGAGCCGAAAACACTGGATTATGTGAGTATAATTTTTTCTACAGGTACACCCTGGATTCTACTGGAGAAGAGGACCGACCTGCGTGGGAACATAAGGTAAGTATGTGTATATGGAGGTGTGGATGGATGTATTAAAGTTATACTTTCAAGGTGTGTGTGTGTTGTCTTTATTGGGGTATTTTTTTTAGTAGTAGTACTACAGGTACCAGCGGGCCCGTTTTTCTGCCGCATGCTGGTACTTGTGGTTCTCCAAGTACCAGCTTGCGGGGGAGGCTTGCTGGGCCTTGTAGTACTGCTACTAAAAACAATATCAATCACTTTTCACAAAGGCTATCAGCCCCCCATCCGCAGCCTATTGGATGGGGGGGACAGCCTCGGGCTTCACCCCTGGCCCTTGGGTGGCTGGGGGGGGGACCCCTTGATTGAAGGGGTCCCCACTCCCCCAGGGTACCCCGGCCAGGGGTGACTAGTTGGATATTTGATGCCACGGCCGCAAGGCACTGTATAAAAGTGACCCCCGGCTGTGGCATTATATGTCCAGCTAGTGGAGCCCGGTGCTGGTTTCAAAAATACGGGGGGACCCCTACTCTTTTTGTCCCCCGTATTTTTGGAACCAGGACCAGGCGCAGAGCCCGATGCTGGTTGCATAAATATGGGGGAACCCCTGTCCATTTTTTTCCCATATTTCTGCAACCAGGATCGGCTCAAAGAGCCCGAGGCTGGTTTGCCTTAGGAGGGGGGACCCCACGCAATTTTTTTTCTGAAAATTTAGAACATTTCCCCCCCCTTCCCACTGAAAAACATGCACGGATCTCATGGATCCGTGCATGCCTATACAAACACGGGATAAAAAAGCAGGTCTGGTTTTTTTTAGCACTTTTTCACGATTTGTATTTTATCACGGCAGTGTTTGGCTATTGTCGGCAGTGTTTGTGTTTTGCACTTTTTAGTAAATTCCCGATTTCTAGCAAATTGCAGGCGTATTTGACCGATGGTGTATTGATTCGTGATTTTTTCCTAGGACTTCCAAAATATTACGAATGCCCTCATCACTGCCGTGATTTTTGCTTAGTAAATTACCGAGATGACACTTTGCAGAAAAAACGGCATCTCGGTCCAAATCGGGATCTTAGTAAATTTACCCCACAGTGTATATAATCCAAGTAGAAAGTCCACACTCACGTATCCATTTAGATTAGTGCTTGGGTGTCAGCTCCAAAAAAGGAAATTAATCCTTCAGAGAAATGAATCCTTTCCAGATACAAAAAGAAGAAACCAAGGGGGCACTCACCAGTCTTCATAATTCAGCTTTTTATTCAATCCATAGCAAAAAGAGTATCAAAACACATCAATGTTTCGGCCCTACATCTGGACCTTTGTCAAGTTATTTTAAACATGAATATTCACTGACCTATCGGTTAAGGTTAACCTAAAGTCATATAGAATACCAGAAGCTTGATGGGAGGCGGTGTCTAAAGAAATAAAAATAATGTTGGAGCTAGATATAATTGAAAAGTCGCATTGTCAGTGGTCAAGTCCCATTGTGCTTATTCTGAAACCTGATGAGAGCTTGTGCTTCTGAAATGATTTCTGTAAGTTGAATAGTGTGTCTAAGTTTGATGCCTACCCAATGCCTTGGGTGGATGAGTTTATTGAAAGGTTGGGAAAAACACGATAGATACTTAACTACTTTAGACTTAACCAATGGGTACTGGCAAGTCCCACTGAACCATAGTGCAAACGAGAAGATGGCTTTTTCTGTGCCAGAGGGGCTGTTCCAATACAAGATGTTGCCATTTGGGGTACATGGGGCACCTGCCACATTTCAAAGGATGTTTAATAGAAATCTAAGGACCCACAGACAGTATGCTACTGCTTTTCTTGATAATGCAGTCATATTTAGTCCTGATTGGCAATCTCACATGTCCAGGGTATAAGCAGTGTTAGATTCCATCCATGAGGAAGGCTTAATAGCTAACCCCAAAAAGTGTTGTTTAGGGATGGAAGAAGTGAAGTATCTGGTATACACCAGAGGCCATAGTTTGATAACACCTCAACCCCAATCAAATTGAGGCTATACAGAAGTGGCCCTGTTTGAATAAGAAGCAGGGAGCCTTCTTGGGAATAATTGGATATTAGAGAAGGCTTATACCCAATTTTGCCGCCATGGCTGTCCATTTAACTGACCTTACTAAGGGTAAGCAGTCAGTTATGGTTAAGTGGAATACAGATGCACAAAAAGATTTTCAGGCATTCAAAAGTAGCATTGTGCAACCAACCAGTGTGGATGACACCTGACTTTAAAAGTAAGTTTGTGGTGTAACCTGGTATGTTAGATGTAGGGATAGGTTCTGTGGGAAGAGCATCCTCTGATTTATTTGAGTAGAAAACTGAACTTACATGAGAGAAACTATGCCATTATTGAAAGGAAAAAAAAAGCATTGGCAATTAAGTGAGCATTAAAAACTCTCAGGTAATATCTCTTGTTTGGAAAGTTCATATTAATTACTGAACATGCTCCATTAAAATAGATGTCTGAAAATAATGATAGTATCATCTACTAGAGATGAGCGGGTTCGGTTTCTCTGAATCCGAACCCGCACGAACTTCATGTTTTTTTCACGGGTCCGAGCAGACTCGGATCCTCCCGCCTTGCTCGGTTAACCCGAGCGCGCCCGAACGTCATCATGACGCTGTCGGATTCTCGCGAGACTCGGATTCTATATAAGGAGCCGCGCGTCGCCGCCATTTTCACACGTGCATTGAGATTGATAGGGAGAGGACGTGGCTGGCGTCCTCTCCATTTAGATTAGGGTTGAGAGAGAGAGAGAGAGAGAGATTGACCTGAGGCTGTGATACTGTAGAAGAGAGTGCAGAGTTTAGTGACTGACGACCACAGTGACCACCAGACAGTGCAGTTGTTTGTTTTATTTAATATATTCGTTCTCTGCCTGAAAAAAACGATACACACAGTGACTCAGTCACATACCATATCTGTGTGCACTGCTCAGCCCAGTGTGCTGCATCAATGTATATATATATCTGACTGTGCTCAGCTCACACAGCTTATAATTGTGGGGGAGACTGGGGAGCACTGCAGTGCCAGTTATAGGTTATAGCAGGAGCCAGGAGTACATAATATTATATTAAAATTAAACAGTGCACACTTTTGCTGCAGGAGTGCCACTGCCAGTGTGACTAGTGACCAGTGACCTGACCACCAGTATATATAATATTAGTAGTATACTATCTCTTTATCAACCAGTCTATATTAGCAGCAGACACAGTACAGTGCGGTAGTTCACGGCTGTGGCTACCTCTGTGTCGGCACTCGGCAGCCCGTCCATAATTGTATATACCACCTAACCGTGGTTTTTTTTTCTTTCTTTATAGTCATACTAGTTACGAGTATACTATCTCTTTATCAACCAGTCTATATTAGCAGCAGACACAGTACAGTGCGGTAGTTCACGGCTGTGGCTACCTCTGTGTCGGCACTCGGCAGCCCGTCCATAATTGTATATACCACCTAACCGTGGTTTTTTTTTCTTTCTTTATACATACATACTAGTTACGAGTATACTATCTCTTTATCAACCAGTCTATATTAGCAGCAGACACAGTACAGTGCGGTAGTTCACGGCTGTGGCTACCTCTGTGTCGGCACTCGGCAGCCCATCCATAATTGTATATACCACCTAACCGTGGTTTTTTTTTCTTTCTTTATACATACATACTAGTTACGAGTATACTATCTCTTTATCAACCAGTCTATATATTAGCAGCAGACACAGTACAGTGCGGTAGTTCACGGCAGTGGCTACCTCTGTGTCGGCACTCGGCAGCCCGTCCATAATTGTATATACCACCTAACCGTGGTTTTTTTTTCTTTCTTTATACATACATACTAGTTACGAGTATACTATCTCTTTATCAACCAGTCTATATATTAGCAGCAGACACAGTACAGTGCGGTAGTTCACGGCTGTGGCTACCTCTGTGTCGGCACTCGGCAGCCCGTCCATAATTGTATATACCACCTAACCGTGTTTTTTTTTTCTTTCTTTATACATACATACTAGTTACGAGTATACTATCTCTTTATCAACCAGTCTATATTAGCAGCAGACACAGTACAGTGCGGTAGTTCACGGCTGTGGCTACCTCTGTGTCGGCACTCGGCAGCCCGTCCATAATTGTATATACCACCTAACCGTGGTTTTTTTTTCTTTCTTTATACATACATACTAGTTACGAGTATACTATCTCTTTATCAACCAGTCTATATATTAGCAGCAGACACAGTACAGTGCGGTAGTTCACGGCTGTGGCTACCTCTGTGTCGGCACTCGGCAGCCCGTCCATAATTGTATATACCACCTAACCGTGGTTTTTTTTTCTTTCTTTATAGTCATACTAGTTACGAGTATACTATCTCTTTATCAACCAGTCTATATTAGCAGCAGACACAGTACAGTGCGGTAGTTCACGGCTGTGGCTACCTCTGTGTCGGCACTCGGCAGCCCGTCCATAATTGTATATACCACCTAACCGTGGTTTTTTTTTCTTTCTTTATACATACATACTAGTTACGAGTATACTATCTCTTTATCAACCAGTCTATATTAGCAGCAGACACAGTACAGTGCGGTAGTTCACGGCTGTGGCTACCTCTGTGTCGGCACTCGGCAGCCCGTCCATAATTGTATATACCACCTAACCGTGGTTTTTTTTTCTTTCTTTATACATACATACTAGTTACGAGTATACTATCTCTTTATCAACCAGTCTATATATTAGCAGCAGACACAGTACAGTGCGGTAGTTCACGGCTGTGGCTACCTCTGTGTCGGCACTCGGCAGCCCGTCCATAATTGTATACTAGTATCCAATCCATCCATCTCCATTGTTTACCTGAGGTGCCTTTTAGTTGTGCCTATTAAAATATGGAGAACAAAAATGTTGAGGTTCCAAAATTAGGGAAAGATCAAGATCCACTTCCACCTCGTGCTGAAGCTGCTGCCACTAGTCATGGCCGAGACGATGAAATGCCAGCAACGTCGTCTGCCAAGGCCGATGCCCAATGTCATAGTACAGAGCATGTCAAATCCAAAACACCAAATATCAGTAAAAAAAGGACTCCAAAACCTAAAATAAAATTGTCGGAGGAGAAGCGTAAACTTGCCAATATGCCATTTACCACACGGAGTGGCAAGGAACGGCTGAGGCCCTGGCCTATGTTCATGGCTAGTGGTTCAGCTTCACATGAGGATGGAAGCACTCAGCCTCTCGCTAGAAAAATGAAAAGACTAAAGCTGGCAAAAGCAGTAGCACCGCAAAGAACTGTGCGTTCTTCGAAATCCCAAATCCACAAGGAGAGTCCGACTCCAATTGTGTCGGTTGCGATGCCTGACCTTCCCAACACTGGACGTGAAGAGCATGCGCCTTCCACCATTTGCACGCCCCCTGCAAGTGATGGAAGGAGCACCCGCAGTCCAGTTCCTGATAGTCAGATTGAAGATGTCAGTGTTGAAGTACACCAGGATGAGGAGGATATGGGTGTTGCTGGCGCTGGGGAGGAAATTGACCAGGAGGATTCTGATGGTGAGGTGGTTTGTTTAAGTCAGGCACCCGGGGAGACACCTGTTGTCCGTGGTAGGAATATGGCCGTTGACATGCCTGGTGAAAATACCAAAAAAATCAGCTCTTCGGTGTGGAAGTATTTCACCAGAAATGCGGACAACAGGTGTCAAGCCGTGTGTTCCCTTTGTCAAGCTGTAATAAGTAGGGGTAAGGACGTTAACCACCTCGGAACATCCTCCCTTATACGTCACCTGCAGCGCATTCATAATAAGTCAGTGACAAGTTCAAAAACTTGGGCCGACAGCGGAAGCAGTCCACTGACCAGTAAATCCCTTCCTCTTGTAACCAAGCTCACGCAAACCACCCCACCAACTCCCTCAGTGTCAATTTCCTCCTTCCCCAGGAATGCCAATAGTCCTGCAGGCCATGTCACTGGCAATTCTGACGAGTCCTCTCCTGCCTGGGATTCCTCCGATGCATCCTTGCGTGTAACGCCTACTGCTGCTGGCGCTGCTGTTGTTGCTGCTGGGAGTCGATGGTCATCCCAGAGGGGAAGTCGTAAGACCACTTTTACTACTTCCACCAAGCAATTGACTGTCCAACAGTCCTTTGCGAGGAAGATGAAATATCACAGCAGTCATCCTACTGCAAAGCGGATAACTGAGGCCTTGACATCCTGGGTGGTGAGAAACGTGGTTCCGGTATCCATCATTACTGCAGAGCCAACTAGAGACTTGTTGGAGGTACTGTGTCCCCGGTACCAAATACCATCTAGGTTCCATTTCTCTAGGCAGGCGATACCGAAAATGTACACAGACCTCAGAAAAAGAGTCACCAGTGTCCTAAAAAATGCAGCTGTACCCAATGTCCACTTAACCACGGACATGTGGACAAGTGGAGCAGGGCAGGGTCAGGACTATATGACTGTGACAGCCCACTGGGTAGATGTATGGACTCCCGCCGCAAGAACAGCAGCGGCGGCACCAGTAGCAGCATCTCGCAAACGCCAACTCTTTCCTAGGCAGGCTACGCTTTGTATCACCGGTTTCCAGAATACGCACACAGCTGAAAACCTCTTACGGCAACTGAGGAAGATCATCGCGGAATGGCTTACCCCAATTGGACTCTCCTGTGGATTTGTGGCATCGGACAACGCCAGCAATATAGTGTGTGCATTAAATCTGGGCCAATTCCAGCACGTCCCATGTTTTGCACATACCTTGAATTTGGTGGTGCAGAATTTTTAAAAAAACGACAGGGGCGTGCAAGAGATGCTGTCGGTGGCCAGAAGAATTGCGGGACACTTTCGGCGTACAGGCACCACGTACAGAAAACTGGAGCACCACCAAAAACTACTGAACCTGCCCTGCCATCATCTGAAGCAAGAAGTGGTAACGAGGTGGAATTCAACCCTGTATATGCTTCAGAGGTTGGAGGAGCAGCAAAAGGCCATTCAAGCCTATACAATTGAGCACGATATAGGAGGTGGGATGCACCTGTCTCAAGCGCAGTGGAGAATGATTTCAACGTTGTGCAAGGTTCTGATGCCCTTTGAACTTGCCACACGTGAAGTCAGTTCAGACACTGCCAGCCTGAGTCAGGTCATTCCCCTCATCAGGCTTTTGCAGAAGAAGCTGGAGACATTGAAGGAGGAGCTAACACGGAGCGATTCCGCTAGGCATGTGGGACTTGTGGATGGAGCCCTTAATTCGCTTAGCAAGGATTCACGGGTGGTCAATCTGTTGAAATCAGAGCACTACATTTTGGCCACCGTGCTCGATCCTAGATTTAAAGCCTACCTTGGATCTCTCTTTCCGGCAGACACAAGTCTGCTGGGGTTCAAACACCTGCTGGTGAGTAAATTGTCAAGTCAAGCGGAACGCGACCTGTCAACAACATCTCCTCCTTCACATTCTTCCGCAACTGGGGGTGCGAGGAAAAGGCTCAGAATTCCGAGCCCACCCGCTGGCGGTGATGCAGGGCAGTCTGGAGCGACTGCTGATGCTGACATCTGGTCCGGACTGAAGGACCTGACAACGATTACGGACATGTCGTCTACTGTCACTGCATATGATTCTCTCCCCATTGAAAGAATGGTGGAGGATTATATGAGTGACCGCATCCAAGTAGGCACGTCACACAGTCCGTACTTATACTGGCAGGAAAAAGAGGCAATTTGGAGGCCCTTGCACAAACTGGCTTTATTCTACCTAAGTTGCCCTCCCACAAGTGTGTACTCCGAAAGAGTGTTTAGTGCCGCCGCTCCCCTTGTCAGCAATCGGCGTACGAGGTTACATCCAGAAAATGTGGAGAAGATGATGTTCATTAAAATGAATTATAATCAATTCCTCCGTGGAGACATTGACCAGCAGCAATTGCCTCCACAAAGTACACAGGGAGCTGAGATGGTGGATTCCAGTGGGGACGAATTGATAATCTGTGAGGAGGGGGATGTACACGGTGATATATCGGAGGATGATGATGAGGTGGACATCTTGCCTCTGTAAAGCCAGTTTGTGCAAGGAGAGATTAATTGCTTCTTTTTTGGTGGGGGTCCAAACCAACCCGTCATATCAGTCACAGTCGTGTGGCAGACCCTGTCACTGAAATGATGGGTTGGTTAAAGTGTGCATGTCCTGTTTATACAACATAAGGGTGGGTGGGAGGGCCCAAGGACAATTCCATCTTGCACCTCTTTTTTCTTTTCTTTTTCTTTGCGTCATGTGCTGTTTGGGGAGGGTTTTTTGGAAGGGACATCCTGCGTGACACTGCAGTGCCACTCCTAGATGGGCCCGGTGTTTGTGTCGGCCACTAGGGTCGCTTATCTTACTCACACAGCTACCTCATTGCGCCTCTTTTTTTCTTTGCGTCATGTGCTGTTTGGGGAGGTTTTTTGGAAGGGACATCCTGCGTGACACTGCAGTGACACTCCTAGATGGGCCCGGTGTTTGTGTCGGCCACTAGGGTCGCTAATCTTACTCACACAGCTACTTCATTGCGCCTCTTTTTTTCTTTGCGTCATGTGCTGTTTGGGGAGGGTTTTTTGGAAGGGACATCCTGCGTGACACTGCAGTGCCACTCCTAGATGGGCCCGGTGTTTGTGTCGGCCACTAGGGTCGCTTATCTTACTCACACAGCGACCTCGGAGCAAATTTTAGGACTAAAAATAATATTGTGAGGTGTGAGGTATTCAGAATAGACTGAAAATGAGTGGAAATTATGGTTTTTGAGGTTAATAATACTTTGGGATCAAAATGACCGCCAAATTCTATGATTTAAGCTGTTTTTTAGGTTTTTTGGAAAAAAACACCCGAATCCAAAACACACCCGAATCCGACAAAAAAAATTCGGTGAGGTTTTGCCAAAACGCGGTCGAACCCAAAACACGGCCGCGGAACCGAACCCAAAACCAAAACACAAAACCCGAAAAATTTCCGGCGCTCATCTCTATCATCTACGATGCAGGGGATAAAACCCAAGATTATATGGGCACGTGCGAATATCCACCTGCCTAACGTAGACAGAAGATCCACCTCTTCTATCATTCCTAGGGCTCATCCTGAGCCACAATCTATTGTCTTCTATAGGTGCACTCTCATTAGTGTTCCATTAACAGAGTTCAATCCCTCCTACTACCATACCACACTGCACATGCCCAATCTTGTGTGATCTTGGAAGCTAAACAGTGTTGGGCTGGGTCAGTACTTGTAAGGGAGACCTTCAAGGCATACCTAGTGTTGTAGAGATTTATGGACTAATATCACTGTGGAATATAAGACTAACAGCAGAATCACCACCTTTCTTCCTTCACTCTACCTTTTCTGGCGATTCTAAACCACCGTATGTTATGAATTTATTGTGAAGTTCTAAGCAGTATGTATCAGCACGGCACCACTCAAACTGGTGGAAAGGCCCTCCTAAGTGTCATTTGACCCATTGAGGTCTTATTAATACAGATTCTTCTGTACTGGTCAGGGTGAAACAGATGTGATACTGTTTATGTGTACACATCTCTTCAATCCACTCTACGGATAGTTTGACCAGAACATATCCCTATTTTACAGTTCTTTACTCAACTGTGTCTCGTACTTTTTATGTTATAAATTTGTCCTTTGTCAGTGAGGTACAAACTCATTTTAATTACTACAAGAACATTTTTTATATATTATTTCTCTAAATGTTTCAAGGTATTTACTAAGTCAAAAGAGTGCGCCCACACATGAGTCTTCTTTCTCTTTGTTTATTTGCAGAATAATTTTATATTACAGAAGGCTTATACCCAGGGCCAGTGCTAGGGTGTTCGGCGCCCCCCTGCAAACTATAAATTTGCACCCTCCTATACTTTACAAAGGGACAGCGCACTTAATGCTTTTACACATAATGCTCAATGTAGTAGTGCCGCTTGCACACATAACTCCCCCTGCAGCAGTGACGCTTACACACGTAACACCACCTGCAACAGTGACGCTTAGACACGTAATGCCCCCTGCAGCAGTGGTGCTTACACACGTAATGCCACCTGTACCAGTGCCGCTTACACACGTAACGCCACCTGTACCAGTGCTGCTTACACACATAACGCCCCCTGTACCAGTGCTGCTTACACATGTAATGCCCCCTGTACCAGTGCCGCTTACATGTAACGCCCCCTGTACCAGTGCCGCTTACACACGTAACGCCCCCTGTACCAGTGCCGCTTACACACACAACGCCCCCTGTACCAGTGCCGCTTACATGTAACGCCCCCTATACCAGTGCCGCTTACACACATTATGCTGCACAGTCACACATACACCACATACACATATACATACACACACATACTGTACATACATTACACACATATGGTACAAATACACACATTCTGTAGACACACTCACACTTTCTCACTCACTCTCCCTCAACTCACCATCTGGCTGGCTGGCTCTATATTCTGCCTTCTGTCTTTCTCTGCAGCATGGCCATGGTCCCGTGTAGCCCTGCTCCTTTTCGGGCTGGACACACACAGATGCTGGACTAAAGATGACACTGTCAGGGGAGGTAGGGGGAAGCTTCATGTTGCCGGCACCGCTGCCTGTCAAACAGTGTGACAGGCACAGCAGCCAGCAGCAGCAGGGGGCCCAGGCGCAGCAGCGGGGATGCAAAGCAGGGAGAGCGCCTCTCCAACCCTGGCGCCTACCTGCTTTGCATCCCTTTGCTGAACGGGTAGCGCCGGGCCTGCTTATACCCAATTTTGCCACCATGGCTGTCCATTTAACTGACCTTACTAAGGGTAAGCAGTCAGTTATACTTGAGTGGAATACGGATGCACAAAAAGATTTTCAGGCATTCAAAGGTAACATTGTGCACCCAACCAGTGTGGATAACACCTGACTTTAAAAGTGAGTTTGTGGTGTAACCTGGTATGTTAGATGTAGGGATAGGCACTGTGGGAAGAGCATCCTCTGATTTATTTGAGTAAAAAACTGAATTTACATGAGAGAAACTATGCCATTATTTGAAAGAAAGAAAAAAGCGTTGGCAATTAAGTGGGCATTAGAAACTCTCAGGTAATATCTCCTGTTTGGAAAGTTCAGATTAATTACTGGTTATGCTCCATTAAAATAGATGTCTGAAAATAATGATAGTAATGGAAGAATAACAATCTGTTTCTTGGCATTACAAAACGGACATCTTTAGTTGAACATAATCTGTGCTAACACCTGCATGGGAGCCTGGACAGGAAGTCTCTCATTGCCTGAGGAGCCAGCTGCTGTCATGCAGAGAGAGACACCATTACTGCTGCCCTGAAGTGAGTGCTGTGTTGAACTTCTGCTGTGGTGAGTTGGACAGTAGGTCCTTCTCACACTATGGGAGGCATACCGCTGCTAATAGATTCACTAGGGGCTAACCAATTAGTGTGATGTGATAACCCATGGGATTAGGAGTTTATCTTGGATCCCATCTGTTATCGCCCGATCGCTGCTGCTTTTTCATCTGATAAAAATGTAGCCTAATTGAATACCGCGATAATGACCATCGGTCATAAATTGCGATATCAGGGTGTTTGTATTGGATGAAAAATGGATCACATGTAATTGAATGCCCCCCTCAGAGTGGGAAACCTTATGTATAGTTAGTACCAAGATGGGCTAGATTTCCGCTTATGTTTTGTTTTACGTTTGCTGCAAACAAAAATAGCTGAGGCTATTTGTACCAAATACCCTGGGCTGTTGTATTCCTACTTGGGGCTGCTGAAGAAAGTGCACCCATCTACCTAGACGATGGCATCCCAACCCTGATACTGCTCACACTATGGCCCTCATTCCGAGTTGTTCGCTCGGTATTTTTCATCGCATCGCAGTGAAATTCCGCTTAGTGCGCATGCGCAATATTCGCACTGCGACTGCGCCAAGTATCTTTGCTATGAAGAAAGTATTTTTACTCACGGCTTTCTCATCGCTCCGGCGAACGTAATGTGATTGACAGGAAATGGGTGTTACTGGGCGGAAACACGGCGTTTTATGGGCGTGTGGCTGAAAACGCTACCGTTTCCGGAAAAAACGCAGGAGTGGCCGGAGAAACGGGGGAGTGTCTGGGCGAACGCTGGGTGTGTTTGTGACGTCAAACCAGGAACGACAAGCACTGAACTGATCGCACAGGCAGAGTAAGTCTGGAGCTACTCTAAAACTGCTAAGTAGTTTGTGAGCGCAATATTGCGAATACATCGGTCGCAATTTTAAGATGCTAAGATACACTCCCAGTAGGCGGCGGCTTAGCGTGTGTAACTCTGCTAAATTCGCCTTGCGACCGATCAACTCGGAATGAGGGCCTATATACTAGAGATGAGCGGGTTCGGTTTCTCTGAATCCGAACCCGCCAGAACTTCATGTTTTTTTTCACGGGTCCGAGCGACTCGGATCTTCCCGCCTTGCTCGGTTAACCCGAGCGCGCCCGAACGTCATCATGACGCTGTCGGATTCTCGCGAGGCTCGGATTCTATCGCGAGACTCGGATTCTATATAAGGAGCCGCGCGTCGCCGCCATTTTCACACGTGCATTGAGATTGATAGGGAGAGGACGTGGCTGGCGTCCTCTCCATTTAGATTATAAGAGACTGAGAGAGATTTACTGGAGCTGACTAGGAGGAGTACTGTTACTGTAGAAGTGTAGAGACTGAGTGGAGAGAGTTTACTAGTGAGGACAGTGCAGTTTACTTTATAATCCGTTCTCTGCCTGAAAAAAGCGATACACAGCACACAGTGACTCAGTCACATACCATATCTGTGTGCACTGCTCAGGCTCAGGCCAGTGTGCTGCATCATCTATTATCTATATATAATATTATATATATCTGTCTGACTGCTCAGCTCACACAGCTTATAATTGTGGGGGAGACTGGGGAGCACTACTGCAGTGCCAGTTATAGGTTATAGCAGGAGCCAGGAGTACATAATATATTATATAGTGAGTGACCACCAGACACACAGTGCAGTTTATTTAATATATCCGTTCTCTGCCTGAAAAAAGCGATACACACAGTGACTCAGTCAGTCACATACCATATCTGTGTGCACTGCTCAGGCTCAGGCCAGTGTGCTGCATCATCTATTATCTATATATAATATTATATATATCTGTCTGACTGCTCAGCTCACACAGCTTATAATTGTGGGGGAGACTGGGGAGCACTACTGCAGTGCCAGTTATAGGTTATAGCAGGAGCCAGGAGTACATAATATATTATATAGTGAGTGACCACCAGACACACAGTGCAGTTTATTTAATATATCCGTTCTCTGCCTGAAAAAAGCGATACACACAGTGACTCAGTCAGTCACATACCATATCTGTGTGCACTGCTCAGGCTCAGGCCAGTGTGCTGCATCATCTATTATCTATATATAATATTATATATATCTGTCTGACTGCTCAGCTCACACAGCTTATAATTGTGGGGGAGACTGGGGAGCACTACTGCAGTGCCAGTTATAGGTTATAGCAGGAGCCAGGAGTACATAATATATTATATAGTGAGTGACCACCAGACACACAGTGCAGTTTATTTAATATATCCGTTCTCTGCCTGAAAAAAGCGATACACACAGTGACTCAGTCAGTCACATACCATATCTGTGTGCACTGCTCAGGCTCAGGCCAGTGTGCTGCATCATCTATATATATTATATATCTGTCTGACTGCTCAGCTCACACAGCTTATAATTGTGGGGGAGACTGGGGAGCACTACTGCAGTGCCAGTTATAGGTTATAGCAGGAGCCAGGAGTACATATTATATTAAAATTAAACAGTGCACACTTTTGCTGCAGGAGTGCCACTGCCAGTGTGACTGACCAGTGACCTGACCACACTGACCACCAGTATAGTTAGTAGTATACTTATATTGTGATTGCCTGAAAAAGTTAAACACTCGTCGTGTGACTTCACTTGTGTGTTTTTTTTTTTTTATTCTATAAAAATAAAACTCATTCTGCTGACAGACAGTGTCCAGCAGGTCCGTCATTATATAATATATAATATATACCTGTCCGGCTGCAGTAGTGATATATATATATTTTTTATATCATTTATCATCCAGTCGCAGCAGACACAGTACGGTAGTTCACGGCTGTGGCTACCTCTGTGTCTCTGCACTCGGCAGGCAGTCCGTCCATAATTGTAATACCACCTAACCGTGGATTTTTTTCATTCTTCTTTATACATACATAGTTACATAGACATCTTCTCTTTATCAACCAGTCTATATTAGCTGCAGACACAGTACAGTACGGTAGTTCACGGCTGTGGCTACCTCTGTGTCTGCACTCGGCAGGCAGTCCGTCCATAATTGTATACCACCTAACCGTGGTTTTTTTTCATTCTTCTTTATACATACATAGTTACATAGACATCTTCTCTTTATCAACCAGTCTATATTAGCTGCAGACACAGTACAGTACGGTAGTTCACGGCTGTGGCTACCTCTGTGTCTGCACTCGGCAGGCAGTCCGTCCATAATTGTATACCACCTAACCGTGGATTTTTTTCAGTCTTCTTTATACATACATAGTTACATAGACATCTTCTCTTTATCAACCAGTCTATATTAGCTGCAGACACAGTACAGTACGGTAGTTCACGGCTGTGGCTACCTCTGTGTCTGCAGTCGGCAGGCAGTCCATAATTGTATACTAGTATCCATCTCCATTGTTTACCTGAGGTGCCTTTTAGTTGTGCCTATTAAAATATGGAGAACAAAAATGTTGAGGTTCCAAAATTAGGGAAAGATCAAGATCCACTTCCACCTCGTGCTGAAGCTGCTGCCACTAGTCATGGCCGAGACGATGAAATGCCAGCAACGTCATCTGCCAAGGCCGATGCCCAATGTCATAGTACAGAGCATGTCAAATCCAAAACACCAAATATCAGAAAAAAAAGGACTCCAAAACCTAAAATAAAATTGTCGGAGGAGAAGCGTAAACTTGCCAATATGCCATTTACCACACGGAGTGGCAAGGAACGGCTGAGGCCCTGGCCTATGTTCATGGCTAGTGGTTCAGCTTCACATGAGGATGGAAGCACTCAGCCTCTCGCTAGAAAAATGAAAAGACTCAAGCTGGCAAAAGCAGCACAGCAAAGAACTGTGCATTCTTCGAAATCCCAAATCCACAAGGAGAGTCCAATTGTGTCGGTTGCGATGCCTGACCTTCCCAACACTGGACGTGAAGAGCATGCGCCTTCCACCATTTGCACGCCCCCTGCAAGTGCTGGAAGGAGCACCCGCAGACCAGTTCCTGATAGTCAGATTGAAGATGTCAGTGTTGAAGTACACCAGGATGAGGAGGATATGGGTGTTGCTGGCGCTGGGGAGGAAATTGACCAGGAGGATTCTGATGGTGAGGTGGTTTGTTTAAGTCAGGCACCCGGGGAGACACCTGTTGTCCGTGGGACGAATATGGCCGTTGACATGCCAGGTGAAAATACCAAAAAAATCAGCTCTTCGGTGTGGAGGTATTTCACCAGAAATGCGGACAACAGGTGTCAAGCCGTGTGTTCCCTTTGTCAAGCTGTAATAAGTAGGGGTAAGGACGTTAACCACCTCGGAACATCCTCCCTTATACGTCACCTGCAGCGCATTCATAATAAGTCAGTGACAAGTTCAAAAACTTTGGGTGACAGCGGAAGCAGTCCACTGACCAGTAAATCCCTTCCTCTTGTAACCAAGCTCACGCAAACCACCCCACCAACTCCCTCAGTGTCAATTTCCTCCTTCCCCAGGAATGCCAATAGTCCTGCAGGCCATGTCACTGGCAATTCTGACGAGTCCTCTCCTGCCTGGGATTCCTCCGATGCATCCTTGCGTGTAACGCCTACTGCTGCTGGCGCTGCTGTTGTTGCCGCTGGGAGTCGATGGTCATCCCAGAGGGGAAGTCGTAAGCCCACTTGTACTACTTCCAGTAAGCAATTGACTGTTCAACAGTCCTTTGCGAGGAAGATGAAATATCACAGCAGTCATCCTACTGCAAAGCGGATAACTGAGGCCTAGACAACTATGTTGGTGTTAGACGTGCGTCCGGTATCCGCCGTTAGTTCACAGGGAACTAGACAATTTATTGAGGCAGTGTGCCCCCGTTACCAAATACCATCTAGGTTCCACTTCTCTAGGCAGGCGATACCGAGAATGTACACGGACGTCAGAAAAAGACTCACCAGTGTCCTAAAAAATGCAGTTGTACCCAATGTCCACTTAACCACGGACATGTGGACAAGTGGAGCAGGGCAGGGTCAGGACTATATGACTGTGACAGCCCACTGGGTAGATGTATGGACTCCCGCCGCAAGAACAGCAGCGGCGGCACCAGTAGCAGCATCTCGCAAACGCCAACTCTTTCCTAGGCAGGCTACGCTTTGTATCACCGCTTTCCAGAATACGCACACAGCTGAAAACCTCTTACGGCAACTGAGGAAGATCATCGCGGAATGGCTTACCCCAATTGGACTCTCCTGTGGATTTGTGGCATCGGACAACGCCAGCAATATTGTGTGTGCATTAAATATGGGCAAATTCCAGCACGTCCCATGTTTTGCACATACCTTGAATTTGGTGGTGCAGAATTTTTTAAAAAACGACAGGGGCGTGCAAGAGATGCTGTCGGTGGCCAGAAGAATTGCGGGACACTTTCGGCGTACAGGCACCACGTACAGAAGACTGGAGCACCACCAAAAACTACTGAACCTGCCCTGCCATCATCTGAAGCAAGAAGTGGTAACGAGGTGGAATTCAACCCTCTATATGCTTCAGAGGTTGGAGGAGCAGCAAAAGGCCATTCAAGCCTATACAATTGAGCACGATATAGGAGGTGGAATGCACCTGTCTCAAGTGCAGTGGAGAATGATTTCAACGTTGTGCAAGGTTCTGATGCCCTTTGAACTTGCCACACGTGAAGTCAGTTCAGACACTGCCAGCCTGAGTCAGGTCATTCCCCTCATCAGGCTTTTGCAGAAGAAGCTGGAGGCATTGAAGAAGGAGCTAAAAGGGAGCGATTCCGCTAGGCATGTGGGACTTGTGGATGCAGCCCTTAATTCGCTTAACAAGGATTCACGGGTGGTCAATCTGTTGAAATCAGAGCACTACATTTTGGCCACCGTGCTCGATCCTAGATTTAAAGCCTACCTTGGATCTCTCTTTCCGGCAGACACAAGTCTGCTGGGGTTGAAAGACCTGCTGGTGACAAAATTGTCAAGTCAAGCGGAACGCGACCTGTCAACATCTCCTCCTTCACATTCTCCCGCAACTGGGGGTGCGAGGAAAAGGCTCAGAATTCCGAGCCCACCCGCTGGCGGTGATGCAGGGCAGTCTGGAGCGACTGCTGATGCTGACATCTGGTCCGGACTGAAGGACCTGACAACGATTACGGACATGTCGTCTACTGTCACTGCATATGATTCTCTCAACATTGATAGAATGGTGGAGGATTATATGAGTGACCGCATCCAAGTAGGCACGTCACACAGTCCGTACTTATACTGGCAGGAAAAAGAGGCAATTTGGAGGCCCTTGCACAAACTGGCTTTATTCTACCTAAGTTGCCCTCCCACAAGTGTGTACTCCGAAAGAGTGTTTAGTGCCGCCGCTCACCTTGTCAGCAATCGGCGTACGAGGTTACATCCAGAAAATGTGGAGAAGATGATGTTCATTAAAATGAATTATAATCAATTCCTCCGCGGAGACATTGACCAGCAGCAATTGCCTCCACAAAGTACACAGGGAGCTGAGATGGTGGATTCCAGTGGGGACTGTGAGGAGGGGGATGTACACGGTGATATATCGAAGGGTGAAGATGAGGTGGACATCTTGCCTCTGTAGAGCCAGTTTGTGCAAGGAGAGATTAATTGCTTCTTTTTTGGGGGGGGTCCAAACCAACCCGTCATATCAGTCACAGTCGTGTGGCAGACCCTGTCACTGAAATGATGGGTTGGTTAAAGTGTGCATGTCCTGTTTTGTTTATACAACATAAGGGTGGGTGGGAGGGCCCAAGGACAATTCCATCTTGCACCTCTTTTTTCTTTTCTTTTTCTTTGCATCATGTGCTGATTGGGGAGGGTTTTTTGGAAGGGACATCCTGCGTGACACTGCAGTGCCACTCCTAGATGGGCCCGGTGTTTGTGTCGGCCACTAGGGTCGCTAATCTTACTCACACAGCTACCTCATTGCGCCTCTTTTTTTCTTTGCGTCATGTGCTGTTTGGGGAGGGTTTTTTGGAAGGGCCATCCTGCGTGACACTGCAGTGCCACTCCTAGATGGGCCCGGTGTTTGTGTCGGCCACTAGGGTCGCTAATCTTACTCACACAGCTACCTCATTGCGCCTCTTTTTTTCTTTGCGTCATGTGCTGTTTGGGGAGGGTTTTTTGGAAGGGACATCCTGCGTGACACTGCAGTGCCACTCCTAGATGGGCCCGGTGTTTGTGTCGGCCACTAGGGTCGCTTATCTTACTCACACAGCGACCTCGGTGCAAATTTTAGGACTAAAAATAATATTGTGAGGTGTGAGGTATTCAGAATAGACTGAAAATGAGTGTAAATTATGGTTTTTGAGGTTAATAATACTTTGGGATCAAAATGACCCCCAAATTCTATGATTTAAGCTGTTTTTTAGTGTTTTTTGAAAAAAACACCCGAATCCAAAACACACCCGAATCCGACAAAAAAAATTCGGTGAGGTTTTGCCAAAACGCGTTCGAACCCAAAACACGGCCGCGGAACCGAACCCAAAACCAAAACACAAAACCCGAAAAATTTCAGGCGCTCATCTCTACTATATACATATATCTTACATCCCACATATAATGGACACAGAGAAGGGAGAGAGAACATACTAATGGACACATAAGGGGGGAATACATAATGATACAGAGGAAGGGGAGAACACAATAATAGTCAGAGTGGAGGGGGAGAGAACATAATAATGAACACAGAGGAGGAGGAGAAAAATATAATAATGCACACAGAGGATAGGGAGAACATTATAATGGACACAGTGGAGAGGAAAGTGGGGGACACAAGCCGTATGCGTAGATGAGGGGGCAGCACAATACAGAACATACAGATTGAGGAAGTTTAGTACAACATATACTATACATGTATGAGGGGAGAGAGGAGAACAATACAGAATGATATTGTGGTGCCTCCAGGTGTGCTGGCTTTCAATTTAAAAATACAAAAATGTATGACCCAAAATAGTACTATTATCATGTAGTGTAGGACCACCAGAGCAGAGATCCCTTACTGTGGTGTATGTAACTGAGTTTTCTCTTATGTCCTAGAGGATGCTGGGGACTCCAAAAGGACCATGGGGTATAGACTGGATCCGCAGGAGACATGGGCACAATATAAGACTTTGACTGGGTGTGAACTGGCTCATCCCTCTATGCCCCTCCTCCAGACCTCAGTTAGATTCTGTGCCCAGGAGAGACTGGACACACACTAGGGGAGCTCTACTGAGTTTCTCTGGAAAATACTTTATGTTAGGCTTTTTTATTTTCAGGGAGACCTGCTCAGAGCCGGCCCTAACCAATATGATGCCCTAGGCAAGATTTTGGCTGGTGCCCCCTAGCACCACCGCTAGTTCCACCTCTGACCATGCACCCCTTTTCTAACACCATCACCCCTCACCCATAGCAGTCCTCATTTTGGTGCTCCTACCCCATATATTTTAAATAGGAACAGTGCGCACATTCGGCGTACAGCCCAAAAAAGGGGGTGTTTTTGCTGGCAAGGGGCATGGCCACACAATAGAACCCCCAATTCAAATTACACCACACAGTACTGCAACTTTTTTCACATTTTATCATGTGATAGTGTCCCTTATTCACATTACATCACACAGTATTACCACTTTACCTTATAAACGTTACACCTCACAGTAGTGCCCCTTATTCACATTACATCACACTGAATTGCTCCTTATTCACATTACACCACACCATATTGCTCTTTATTCACATTAGACCACACAGTAGTGCCCTTTCTATATGTAACACCACACAGTAGAGCACCTTATACACATAATGCCACACATTAGTAATGCATTTATACACATAATACCACACAGTAATGCCCCTTACACATAAGACACACATTATTAATGTCCTTATAAACATAATGCACCTTACACATTATGCCAACCTTTATTAATGCCATTATACGCATAATGTCCCTTACACATATGCCACAAATTATGAATTCCCTTATACACATAATGAAACATATAATGTCCCTTATACATATGCTGCACATTATTAGTGCCCTTATACACATAATGACACACATAGTGCCCCTTACACATTTGTGCACATTAATAATGCATTTATACACATGACACACATAATGCACCTTACACATATGCCGAACACTATTGCACAACCAACCCTCCTACACACAGCACTCACACGGCCGCTAACACTGTGACCTCTGACTCTGCTTGGATACAGATGTGTCCTCATAAATCTTACCGCAATGCGACATGCAGCAGGAGAAGCCTGGCGTGAGTCAGTTGGCAATTCTGCTAACGCTGGGCGCCTTTTTTTAATGAAAATGCATCTTATTTGCATTGCTATGTGGCTGGGATGCACAAGCAGCTTCTGCTGATTAAAATGATATGCAGCATGCCTATATACTGTGTGAGACTGTGGCTGTATCTGCATATAAAATGTTACATACAGAATATAGGCATGCCACATATCATTTTAATCAGCAGAAGCTGCTGGTGCCTCTAGGCATACCAAATGCCCTAGGCAGTTGCCTAGTTTGCCTATGGCTAGGGCTGGCTCTGGACCTGCTGGCAACAGGCAGAGCCGGCCATAGGCATAGGGGGTGCAGAGAAGGATGTGGGGGCGCAGAGAAGGATGTGGGAATGACTCTGTCGGCACTGCCGGTGAATATGTTGAGTACATTGAATGCAAATGTGGCATTATTGTCTAAGAGGCTAGATAAATCTGATTCTCAGACGCAAACTTGGAGAAAATCCATGGAAGACGCTTTGTCTCAGGTACTGGCCCCCTCAGGGTCATAGAAATGTTCATTTACCCAGATGGCAAATACAGATACCGACACAGACTCTGATTCCAGTGTCGATTTCAGTGAGGCCAGTTTACATCCAAAATTAGTTAAGAGAATTCAGTACATGATTGTGGCTATTAAAGAGGTTTTACATATTTCTGAAGTGCCTGCTGTTCCAGATACGAGGGTTTGTTTGTATAAAGGAAAAAAGCATGAGGTAACATTTCCCCCCTCTCATGAACTGAACGCTCTTTGTGAAAAAGCTTGGGAGTCGCCTGACAAAAGGTGGCAGATTCCAAAGAGAATTTTTATGGCATATCCTTTTCCCTCTGATGAAAGGGAAAAATGGGAGTCGTCTCCCAATGTGGACAAGGCTCTGTCCCGACTGTCCAAAAAGGTGGCGCTTCCGTCTCCTGACACGGCTGCCCTCAAGGATCTGGCGGATCGCAAGCAGGAGACGACATTGAAGGCCATTTTCATTACTACTGGTGCACTCCTCAGGCCTGCTGTGGCGTCGGCGTGGGTGAGTAGTTCTATTGCTAAGTGGGCTGATAATTTAGCAGCTGACATGGATACCCTTGATAAGGATAACATTCTTTTGACTCTTGGTTATATCAGGGACGCTGCAGATTACCTAAAGGATGCGGCGAGGGATATTGGCCTCTTGGGATCAAGGACCAATGCCATGGCGGTCTCGGCCAGGAGGGCGCTATGGCCTCATCAATGGAATGCTGATGCCGACTCCAAGAAAGCTATGGAAGTTCTCCCTTTTAAAGGTAATGTCTTGTCTGGTGACAGCCTTGCTGACCTGGTGTCTACCGCTACTGCGGGTAAGTCATCTTTTCTTCCTTATGTTCCCACACCACAGAAAAAAGCACCCCATTATCAGATGCAGTCCTTTCGGCCTAATAAATTCAAAAAAGGAAAGGGCTCGTCCTTTCTCGCTTCAAAGGGTAGAGGAAGGGGAAAAAGGTCGGCTGCTGTGTCTGGCACCCAGGACCAAAAGTCCTCCCCCGCCTCCACCAAATCCACCGCATGACGCTGGGGCTCCCCTGCGGGAGTCCGTGTCGGTGGGGGGCCGTCTCCGAATCTTCAGTCAGGTCTGGTTCCAATCGGGCCTGGATCCCTGGGTCTTAGACATAGTGTCCCAGGGGTACAAACTGGAGTTTCAGGAGATGCCCCCCCGCCGCTTTTTCAAGTCAGCCATGCCAGTTTCTCTTCCAGAAAGAGAAGTAGTAAATGCTGCGATACAAAAGTTGTGTCAACAGAGGGTCATTGTCCCGGTTCCCCCGTCCCAACGGGGGGAAGGGTTCCATTCGAGCCTCTTTGTCGTGCCAAAGCCGGACGGCTCGGTCAGACCGATTCTGAACCTAAAATCCCTCAATCCGTACTTGAAAACTTTCAAGTTCAAGATGGAATCTCTTTGAGCTGTGATCTCCTGCCTAGAAGGGGGGGGTTTTATGGCGCCATAAAAGATGCCTACTTACACGTACCGATATATCCTCCACATCAGGCCTTGCGGTGCCGGATTGTCATTACCAATTTCAGACGTTGCCGTTTGGGCTTTCCACGGCCCCGTGGGTCTTCACCAAGGTGATGGCGGAAATGATGGTACTCCTCCGCAAGCAGGGTGTCACAATTATCCCGTACTTGGACGATCTCCTGATAAAGGCGAGATCAAAAGAGCAGTTGCTAAGAAATGTGGAACTCTCCCTGACAGTTCTGCAACATCATGGTCGGATTCTAAATTTGTCAAAGTCTCAGTTTATCCCGACAACTCGGCTGCCCTTTTTGGGCATGATCCTAGACACGGAACTACAGAGAGTGTTTCTTCTGGCGGAGAAAGCTCTGGAAATACAGACCATGGTCAAGGAAATTCTGAAACCGGCAAGTGTGTCGATTCATCAATGCACTCGAGTGCTAGGGAAGATGGTTGCGGCTTACGAAGCCATTCCATTTGGCAGATTTCATGCCCGGGTGTTTCAGTGGGATCTGCTGAACAAATGGTCCGGGTCTCACCTGCACATGCACCGGAAAATAAGTCTATCTTCCAGGACCAGAATTTCTCTCCTGTGGTTGCTGCAAAGTTCTCACCTTTTAGAGGGACGCAGGTTCGGAATCCTGGATTGGGTCCTGCTGACCACAGATGCAAGTCTCCGAGGCAGGGGTGCAGTCACACAAGGAAGAAGTTTCCAGGGAAAATGGTCAAGCCAGAAATCTTGTCTCCACATAAATGTTCTGGAGTTAAGAGCCATTTACAATGGCCTTATACAAGCAAAGAACCTTCTCCAAGGTCTACCTGTCCTGATCCAGTCCGACAACATAACAGCGGTGGCGTACGTAAACCGCCAGGATGGTACAAGGAGCAGGGCGGTAATGGCGGAGGCCACAAGAGTTCTCCACTGGGCGGAACAACACGTGAGCGCTCTGTCAGCAGTCTTCCTTCCGGGCGTGGACAACTGGGAAGCAGACTCCCTCAGCAGACACGATCTCCATCCAGGAGAGTGGGCCCTTCATCAAGAGGTATTTGCAGAAGTGACAAGGCGTTGGGGAATTCCTCAAATAGACATGATGGCGTCTCGCTTCCGAGGTATTGTTCCAGGGCGAGGGACCCTCAAGCCAGTGCGGTGGACGCCCTAGTAACTCCGTGGGTGTTTCAGTCGGTGTATGTGTACCCCCCGCTTCCTCTCATTCCAAAGGTGTTGAGGATCATAAGACGAACAAGGGTTCAGGCAATACTCGTCGTTCCAGATTGGCCATGGAGGGCCTGGTATCCGGATCTTCAGGAATTGCTCATAGAAGATCCTTGGCTGCTTCCTCTCAGAGAGGACCTGTTACTGCAGGGGCCATGCGTGTTTCCAGACTTACCGCGGCTGCGTTTGACGGCGTGGAGGTTGAACGCCAAATCCTAGCTTGTAAAGGTATTCCCGGGGAAGTTATCCCCACTCTCCTTAAGGCAGGAGGTCACGGCGAAACATTATCACCGTATTTGGAGAAAATATGTGTCGTGGTGTGAAAACAAAACAGCTCCTGCGGAGGAGTTTCACTAGGGTCGTTTCCTGCATTTTTGGCAGGCGGGCGTGGATGCAGGCCTCAAATTGGGTTCCATAAAAGTGCAGATTTCGGCTTTATCTATTTTCTTTCAAAAAGAACTGGCCGCCCTTCCTGAGGTTCAGACTTTCGTGAAGGGAGTGCTGCATATCCATCCTCCGTTTGTGCCACCCGTGACACCGTGGGATCTTGAAGTGGTGTTACGGTTTCTTATGTCTCATTGGTTTGAACCTTTGCGAAAGGTTGAGTTAAAGTTTCTCACTTGGAAAGTGGTCATGCTTTGGGCTTTTTTTTGCCAGACGAGTGTCAAAATTGGCGGCTTTGTCTCACAAGAGCCCATATTTGATTTTTCATGTGGATAGAGCGGAATTGAGGACTCGTCAACAATTTCTGCCGAAGGTGGTTTCTTCTTTTCACATAAATCAACCTATTGTGGTACCTGTGGCTACAGATGCTGTGGCAGTTCCGAAATCTCTTGATGTCGTGAGAGCTTTAAAAATTTATGTCGCCAGAACGGCTCCTGTTAGGAAAACGGAGGCTCTGCTTATCATATATGCTTCCAACAAGATTGGAAATCCTGCCTCCAAGCAGACTATTGCACGCTGGATTTGTAATACGATTCAGCACGCTCATTCTTAGGCTGGGTTGCCGTTGCCGAAGTCAGTAAAAGCCCATTCTACCAGGAAAGTGGGCTCTTCTTGGGCGGCTGCCCGACGGGTCTGGCACTTCAACTTTGCCGAGCAGCTACGTGGTCGGGTTCAAACACTTTTGCTAAGTTCTACAAGTTTGATACCCTGGCTGAGGAGGACCTCATGTTTGCTCAATCGGTGCTGCAGAGTCGTCCGCACTCTCCCGCCCGGTCTGGAGCTTTGGTATAGACCCCATGGTCCTTTTAAAGTCCCCAGCATCCTCTAGGACGTAAGAGAAAATAGGATTTTAATACCTACCGGTAAATCCTTTACTCCTAGTCCGTAGAGGATGCTGGGTGCCCATCCCAGTGCGTACTGTTACTTGCAGTTGTATTGTTGTTTTCGGTTACACAATGGTTGTGTATCACTTATGTTCAGCTTGTTGCTGTTCTTTTTTAGTTCATACTGTTATCTGGTATTCCTGCTATTCCAGTTGTACGGTGTGTTTGTGGTGTGAGCTGGTATGTATCTCACCCTTAGTTTAACAAAAATCCTTTTCCTCGAAATGTCAATTTCCCCTGGGCACAGTTCCTGTAACTGAGGTCTGGTGGAGGGGCATAGAGGAAGGAGCCAGTTCACACCCAGTCAAAGTCTTATAGTGTGCCCATGTCTCCTGCCGATCCCGTCTATACCCCATGGTCCTTTTGGAGTCCCCATCATCCTCTACGGACTAGGAGAAAAGGATTTACCGGTAGGTATTAAAATCCTATTATTTGCACTACTGTTATTATGTAGGAAATATGTATTATTTTGCTGCTCCATTGCAATGTGCTAGGGGAATTTGTTTGTTTTTCTAATCTAGATTATCCCCTCCCTTTAATTCACTTGCAATGGACCAATAAATTGATTTCAGCACTGTAGCCGGAGGTTATGCTGATCCTTGTAGTGCCACTTTAGAGGACCTTGGTGTGCTTCCAGGGGAGTTTTTTGTTGGACAGTCACGTTTTTTTGGACTGTCCCGCTGTCCCACAGGGGGGGGGACGACAATCGGGAGGCTCTTGCACTCGATGCAGATCAGGGTGAATAGATGCTGTGCACACAGTGTCTATTCACGGAGACAGAGGTACTGGGGGCATGCCAGCAGCTCACTGAGCGCTGCCCATGGCCCCATAGTGATGAGAATGGGGGCCGTGGCTCGCGATCATGGCATTGCTGTGAGACCACGCACCTTTCCATGAAGCCACACCCATTTTCTGAAGCCATGCCCCCTTTTTGGCGGCGGGTGTGGCTTTGCCGCTCATGGAGTCCCCCTTCCACATCCTGTAAAGTTGAAAGTTATGGATGTGGCTGCTGTCATCTTACCAGAGAACAGGTACTGGGAGCGGCCACATCGTGATTGCAACTAAAGGCGGCAAGCTGACGCCCGTTTGTAGGAGTGCATGCACCATGTGTTCCTATGGTTCCCGAGTGCATGCTCAACCCAGGTGCATGCTCGGCACACATCCACAGACACTCTATTCAGGGCAAACGCGTTGCATTTGCTGCGAATAGATGCTTAGATGAACAAGGACTCATCTGTAAATGTATGACCCAAAATGGTACTGTTGTCATGTAGCGTAGGACCACCAGAGCAAAGACACCTTGCCATGGCTGGTGGCTTACCATATGTTTGCAAATATATGTAACTGAGATCTCTGCATTACTATTATCATATAGGATGGGTGTCGCTTTTACTGGTCCATTGCGGTGTGTTTATAGTCAAAATGTAAAAATTGTCTGGTCATGAATCTAATCTGTATACTGCATTTAACAAAATGTATTTATTTATCTGTCTCAATTTAAGTCATACTCAATTAAACTACTAATACAACTATGGGAATATATTCTAAATAGAAAAAAATCAAATAAAATGTATATCCTGTTGTTTAATCCCTATAATATATTGCTTATATGGATACATACAGTATTAGCCAACAGTATAATATAATAAGATTTTTACCAAAGTGTTCTGAAATATAAATAAAAAAGAAGATACCACATGGCTCTAATAGTTTGCATTATTCATATATCAAGTTTCCTAGCAACAGGTGAGGAGTATCTAAAACATTTGTGATTTGTTATCTGACATTTTACTATGCCTTTTAGTCTAACATATTCCAGAATTTAACAGTAGGGAAGAAGTTTTACACTGCATGCCTCATTTCAGACGCCCTGTGTAAATTAAATGCCATACAAAGCAACATTACAATGTTTAGTCTGCTAATAAACACCTGATTGAGAATAATATCAAAATATAGTTTAATCCAAAGGTTTGGCTCCTATATTTATGATGACTTGAGTACTGGTTTCACAACAGAAGCATTTGAGAAGGAAAAGTAAGATTGGCAAATTGCCATATACTGTATAACATGATTCAGATATAATACAGAAATATATGTAAAGAATCCAGTACAGTTTATTTCAGTGAACATTGCACAATAACACAATGATTTTTTTTGCAGTTAACTTGAAAATACCTACAGTTTACAGCCAAACTAAGCAGAGATCTGTTATAAGATAGCTGCCTGTAGCTACAGACTCCCAGGTATGCAGGCATTTCAAGAAAGGGATGGAGCTGGTACAGATGGGGTTCAGTCACATTGTTGACAGTTACCATGTCAACATTCATAATGTCAACACACTCTGTTGACATCCCCAGAATGCTGATATGCCGTTTTCATCTAAAAAATGTTTCCAGGATCAGACCCTTTCTGACCCAGGATGCTACTAAGACTCTTATCCACTCACTGGTCATCTCCAGATTGGACTACTGTAATCTCCTCCTGGCTGACATTCCTGACAAATACCTCTCTCCTCTCCACTCAAATCTATCCTCAATGCTACTGCCCGGCTCATCTTCCTCACCAAACGCACTACTTCCACTTCTCCTCTACTCTCTTACAAGACCTTCACTGGCTTCCCTTCCCTTTCAGAATCCATTTCAAGCTTCTCACACTCGCTTACAAAGCCCTCACCCACTCCTCTCCCATCTACATCTCTGACCTTATCTCCCCTTACTCTCCCACCCGTCCTCTTCGCTCTGCTAATGCACGCCGACTCTCCTGCCTACTGATTACTTCCTCCCACTCCTACCTCCAAGATTTTTCACTTGCTGCTTCAATTCTCTGGAATTCCCTACCTCTTCCCCTCAGACTCTCCACCTCTCTACAAAACTTCAAACGGGCTCTCAAGACCCACTTCTTCACCAAATCCAGCCAAATCTCATCCTAACCCTCTGTTCCACGCTCTCTATGTACCCCGTCTGTGTCACCCCTGTCTGTCTACCCCTCCCCTTAGAATGTAAGCTCTCACGAGTAGGGCCCTCTTCCCTCATGTGCTTATCCTTTGTCTTACTTTAATAATCTTCAACTGCATCAACTCCAGCAGTCTTCTGCCACCTGATACTTATTCCAGTGTCATCTGCTGATGTAGCTATGTTTATTTACCCTGTATTGTCCTATATTGTCTTCAACTGTAAGTTGCTGTTTTCCTGTTTTGATTATTTGTTTATGTACTCTGAAACTGGGCGCTGCGGAACCCTTGTGGCACCATATAAATAAAGGATAATTATAATAATAATAATAATAATAATGTTCATAATGTCGACATCGGAAATGTCACCATGCAAAATGTCTACATTCTCACAATCACATACTGATGGTTAGGGTAAGGTGCTGCACAGATGGTAATGGTTAAGCTGCAGGAGTGTGTGTGTGTGTTAGGGTTAAGCACTAGGAAGGGTTAGGTGTAGGGATTAGGGCTAGGGATAGGGTTAAACTACTCACCTATACCACAGCACATCTGCGCTCTGCACCCAACACCTAATAGGTGAGTATACCATCACTAATCGCCTAACCCCCTAATCTTCCTTTTCTGTAGCCTAGTTTCCCCCCCCCCCCCAGCCTAATTATAACTCTTCCCATGGTGATGGTGACTGTAGGGGTGGTAACCAGTGGTGGTAGTGACTGTAGTGGTGGGGACTAATGGTGGTAGTGATTACAGTGGTGATGACTGTATTGGTGGTGGTGACTGTAGGGGTAGTAACCAGTGGTGGTAGTGACTGTAGTGGTGGGGACTGTAGTGGTAGTGGTGACTGTAGGGGTAGTAACTAGTGGTGGTAGTGACTGCAGTGGTGGTAGTGACTAGTGGTGGTGGTGACTGAAGTGGTGGTAGTGACTGTAGTGATGGTGGTGACTAGTGGTGGTAGTGACTGTAGTGGTGGTGACTAGTGGTGGGAGTGACTGTAGTGGTGGTAGTGACTGTAGTGATGGTGGTGACTAGTGGTGGTAGTGACTGTAGTGGTGGTGACTAGTGGTGGTAGTGACTGTAGTGGTGGTAGTGACTGTAGCTGTGGTGGTGACCGTAGTTGTGGTGACTAGTGGTCGTAGTGACTGTACTGGAGGTAGTGACTAGTGGTGGTAGTCACTGTAGGGGTGATAGTGACTGTAGTGATGGTGGTGACTGTAGTAGTGGTGGGTAGTGAAAAATACTTACTGTACATTAGTCCTCTGTGATCTATAACCCTCTTGACTGTTGTATATACAGTACAGGTACAGTATTGTATGTTAAATGAACGCTAAAAATAAACATGCATGTTTATAGTCTTTACTTTTTTAACTTCAATAATTTTTTATCAAAATTTAAGGGAAAAAGGTACAGAAAAAAAGGGGAAAAGGGGTATATAAGTCAAATACACATAGTAATGTACAGTAAATAGTGATGTAAAGAGAACTACAAAAAAACAAATCTGTATAAGCATAACATTCAGAGAATGACATGATCTTTCAAGGAGAATCTACTTCATTCAGGCTTAATGGTATTGGGTTCATCACAGATGAGTTGATCATACAACAGGCCTTTTTATAATTATTATATTATATATATATATATATATATATATATACATACACAAGTCTAAAAATACTACAAACATTGTTTTATTACAGTAACCTTATTTTTTTCTACAGTTGCCAGCTGCATGTTTATTTTTAGTGCTTGGCTTGTTTAACACATTAATTTTTTGTATACTTAGCAGCTTTAGCACTACACAATATGATATGTGATACTTGATTTTAATATGAGATAGTGTATATATGTATATATATATATATATATATATATATATATATATATATATACATACATACATACATACATACATTAGTGATGAGCGGGCTCGGTTCCTCGGGATCCGAAACCCTCCGAACTTCACCCATTTTTGCACGGTTCCGAGCAGACTCGGATCCTCCCGCCTTGCTCGGTTAACCCGAGCGCGCCCGAACGTCATCATCATGCTGTCGGATTCTCACGAGATTCGTATTCTATATAAGGAGCCGCGCGTCGCCGCCATTTTTCACTCGTGCATTGGAGATGATAGTGAGAGGACGTGGCTGGCGTTCTCTCAGTTTCTGTGTTCAGTGTGCTGCAAATATCTGTGCTCGGTGTGCTGCAAATATCTGTGCTCAGTGTGCTGCAAATATCTGTGCTCAGTGTGCTTTATTGTGGGGACTGGGGACCACCAGTATTATATAGTAGGAGGACAGTGCAGAGTTTTGCTGACCAGTGACCACCAGTATTATATGTTCTCTGCCTGAAAAACGCTCCATATCTGTGCTGCATTGTAGTATATAGTAGGAGGACAGTGCAGAATTTTGCTGACCAGTGATCACCAGAATTTTATCAGTACGGTACAGTAGGCCACTGCTTTACCTACCTCTGTGTCGTCAAGTATACTATCCATCCATACCTGTGGTGCATTTAAGTTTTTGTGCGCAGTATATATATAGTAGTAGGACAGTGCATAATTTTGCTGACTACCAGTATATAATATATAGCAGTAAGGTACAGTAGGCCACTGCTCTACCTACCTCTGTGTCATCAAGTATACTATCCATCCATACCTGTGGTGAATTTAAATTTTTGTGCGTAGTATATATATAGTAGTAGGACAGTGCATAATTTTGCTGACCACCAGTATATAATATATAGCAGTATGGTACAGTAGGCCACTGCTCTACCTACCTCTGTGTCGTCAAGTATACTATCCATCCATACCTGTGGTGAATTTACATTTTTGTGCGCAGTATATATATATAGTAGTAGGACAGTGCATAATTTTGCTGACCACCAGTATATAATATATAGCAGTATGGTACAGTAGGCCACTGCTCTACCTACCTCTGTGTCGTCAATATACTATCCATCCATACCTGTGGTGCATTTAAGTTTTTGTGCGCAGTATATATATATAGTAGTAGGACAGTGCATAATTTTGCTGACCACCAGTATATAATATATAGCAATACGGTACAGTAGGCCACAGCTCTACCTACCTCTGTGTCGTCAAGTATACTATCCATCCATACCTGTGGTGCATTTAAGTTTTTGTGCGCAGTATATATATATAGTAGGACAGTGCATAATTTTGCTGTGTACCAGTATATAATATATAGCAGTACGGTACAGTAGGCCACTGCTCTACCTACCTCTGTGTCGTCAAGTATACTATCCATCCATACCTGTGGTGCATTTAAGTTTTTGTGCGCAGTATATATATAGTAGTAGGACAGTGCATAATTTTGCTGACCACCAGTATATAATATATAGCAGTACGGTACAGTAGGCCACTGCTCTACCTACCTCTGTGTCGTCAGGTATACTATCCATCCTTACCTGTGGTGCATTTAAATTTTGTGCGCAGTATATATATAGTAGTAGGACAGTGCATAATTTTGCTGACCACCAGTATATAATATATAGCAGTACGGTACAGTAGGCCACTGCTCTACCTACCTCTGTGTCGTCAAGTATACTATCCATCCTTACCTGTGGTGCATTTAAGTTTTTGTGCGCAGTATATATATAGTAGTAGGACAGTGCATAATTTTGCTGACCACCAGAATATAATCTATAGCAGTACGGTACAGTAGGCCACTGCTCTACCTACCTCTGTGTCGTCAAGTATTAGTGATGAGCGGGTTCGGTTTCCGAGAAACCAAACCCACCCGAGCTTTACCTTTTTTACACGGGTCCGAGCAGACTCGGATCCTCCCGCCTTGCTCGGCTAACCCGAGCGCGCCCGAACGTCATCATCCCGCTGTCGGATTCTCGCGAGATTCGGATTCTATATAAGCAGCCGCGCGTCGCCGCCATTTTCACACGTGCATTGAGATTGATAGGGAGAGGACGTGGCTGGCGTCCTCTCCGTTTATATAGTTAATTATTAATAGTATACTACACAGTTGATCTGATTGCTTAGCTTATTGTGGGGAGGATTGGGGACTGGGGAGCAGCTGTTAGGAGGAGTACAGTGCAGAGTTTTGCTAGTGTTTTATCCGTTCTCTGCCTGAAAAAAACGCTCCATACCATATCTACGCTCAGTGTGCTGCATGATATATATCTGTGCTGAGTGCTCACACTGCCTAATTGTGGGGACTGGGGAGCAGTTATAGCAGGAGTACAGTGCACAGTTTTGCTGACAGTGACTACCAGTATACGTTTGTCTGCCTGAAAAACACTCCTGTGGTGGCTTTTTTTTATACTAGTTTAGCAGTCTGCTGACAGTGTCCACCAGGTCCATTATACTGTATATAGCAGTACGGTAGGCCACTGCTGTACCTACCTCTGTGTCGTCACTCGTCGTCCATAAGTATACTATAGTATCCATCCATCTACATTGTATACCTGTGGTGTCTTTTTTTTTATACTATAAACGCAGTCTGCTGACAGTGTCCACCAGGTCCATTATACTGTATATAGCAGTACGGTAGGCCACTGCTGTACCTACCTCTGTGTCGTCACTCGTCGTCCATAAGTATACTATAGTATCCATCCATCTACATTGTATACCTGTGGTGTCTTTTTTTTTATACTATAAACGCAGTCTGCTGACAGTGTCCACCAGGTCCATTATACTGTATATAGCAGTACGGTAGGCCACTGCTGTACCTACCTCTGTGTCGTCAATCGTCGTCCATAAGTATACTATAGTATCCATCCATCTACATTGTATACCTGTGGTGTCATTTTTTTTGTACTATAAACGCAGTCTGCTGACAGTGTCCACCAGGTCCATTATACTGTATATAGCAGTACGGTAGGCCACTGCTGTACCTACCTCTGTGTCGTCACTCGTCGTCCATAAGTATACTATAGTATCCATCCATCTACATTGTATACCTGTGGTGTCTTTTTTTTTATACTATAAACGCAGTCTGCTGACAGTGTCCACCAGGTCCATTATACTGTATATAGCAGTATGGTAGGCCACTGCTGTACCTACCTCTGTGTCGTCACTCGTCGTCCATAAGTATACTATAGTATCCATCCATCTACATTGTATACCTGTGGTGTCTTTTTTTTATACTATAAACGCAGTCTGCTGACAGTGTCCACCAGGTCCATTATACTGTATATAGCAGTACGGTAGGCCACTGCTGTACCTACCTCTGTGTCGTCACTCGTCGTCCATAAGTATACTATAGTATCCATCCATCTACATTGGATACCTGGGTTGTCTTTTTTTTTATACTATAAATGCAGTCTGCTGACAGTGTCCACCAGGTCCATTATACTGTATATAGCAGTACGGTAGGCCACTGCTGTACCTACCTCTGTGTCATCACTCGTCGTCCATAAGTATACTATAGTATCCATCTATCTACATTGTATACCTGTGGTGTCTTTTTTTTATACTATAAACGCAGTCTGCTGACAGTGTCCACCAGGTCCATTATACTGTATATAGCAGTACGGTAGGCCACTGCTGTACCTACCTCTGTGTCGTCACTCGTCGTCCATAAGTATACTATAGTATCCATCCATCTACATTGTATACCTGTGGTGTCTTTTTTTTTTATACTATAAACGCAGTCTGCTGACAGTGTCCACCAGGTCCATTATACTGTATATAGCAGTACGGTAGGCCACTGCTGTACCTACCTCTGTGTCGTCACTCGTCGTCCATAAGTATACTATAGTATCCATCTATCTACATTGTATACCTGTGGTGTCTTTTTTTTTATACTATAAACGCAGTCTGCTGACAGTGTCCACCAGGTCCATTATACTGTATATAGCAGTACGGTAGGCCACTGCTGTACCTACCTCTGTGTCGTCACTCGTCGTCCATAAGTATACTATAGTATCCATCCATCTACATTGTATACCTGTGGTGTCTTTTTTTTTATACTATAAACACAGTCTGCTGACAGTGTCCACCAGGTCCATTATACTGTATATAGCAGTACGGTAGGCCACTGCTGTACCTACCTCTGTGTCGTCACTCGTTGTCCATAAGTATACCATAGTATCCATCCATCTACATTGTATACCTGTGGTGTCTTTTTTTTATACTATAAACGCAGTCTGCTGACAGTGTCCACCAGGTCCATTATACTGTATATAGCAGTACGGTAGGCCACTGCTGTACCTACCTCTGTGTCGTCACTCGTCGTCCATAAGTATACTATAGTATCCATCCATCCATCTACATTGTATACCTGTGGTGTCTTTTTTTTTATACTATAAACGCAGTCTGCTGACAGTGTCCACCAGGTCCATTATACTGTATATAGCAGTACGGTAGGCCACTGCTGTACCTACCTCTGTGTCGTCACTCGTCGTCCATAAGTATACTATAGTATCCATCCATCTACATTGTATACCTGTGGTGTCTTTTTTTTATACTATAAACGCAGTCTGCTGACAGTGTCCACCAGGTCCATTATACTGTATATAGCAGTACGGTAGGCCACTGCTGTACCTACCTGTGTGTCGTCTCTCGTCGTCCATAAGTATACTATAGTATCCATCCATCTACATTGTATACCTGTGGTGTCTTTTTTTTTATACTATAAACGCAGTCTGCTGACAGTGTCCACCAGGTCCATTATACTGTATATAGCAGTACGGTAGGCCACTGCTGTACCTACCTCTGTGTCGTCAATCGTCGTCCATAAGTATACTATAGTATCCATCCATCTACATTGTATACCTGTGGTGTCATTTTTTTTGTACTATAAACGCAGTCTGCTGACAGTGTCCACCAGGTCCATTATACTGTATATAGCAGTACGGTAGGCCACTGCTGTACCTACCTCTGTGTCGTCACTCGTCGTCCATAAGTATACTATAGTATCCATCCATCTACATTGTATACCTGTGGTGTCTTTTTTTTATACTATAAACGCAGTCTGCTGACAGTGTCCACCAGGTCCATTATACTGTATATAGCAGTACGGTAGGCCACTGCTGTACCTACCTCTGTGTCGTCACTCGTCGTCCATAAGTATACTATAGTATCCATCCATCTACATTAGATACCTGGGTTGTCTTTTTTTTTATACTATAAATGCAGTCTGCTGACAGTGTCCACCAGGTCCATTATACTGTATATAGCAGTACGGTAGGCCACTGCTGTACCTACCTCTGTGTCGTCACTCGTCGTCCATAAGTATACTATAGTATCCATCTATCTACATTGTATACCTGTGGTGTCTTTTTTTTTTATACTATAAACGCAGTCTGCTGACAGTGTCCACCAGGTCCATTATACTGTATATAGCAGTACGGTAGGCCACTGCTGTACCTACCTCTGTGTCGTCACTCGTCGTCCATAAGTATACTATAGTATCCATCCATCTACATTGTATACCTGTGGTGTCTTTTTTTTATTCTATAAACGCAGTCTGCTGACAGTGTCCACCAGGTCCATTATACTGTATATAGCAGTACGGTAGGCCACTGCTGTACCTACCTCTGTGTCATCACTCGCCGTCCATAAGTATACTATAGTATCCATCCATCTACATTGTATACCTGTGGTGTCTTTTTTTTATACTATAAATGCAGTCTGCTGACAGTGTCCACCAGGTCCATTATACTGTATATAGCAGTACGGTAGGCCACTGCTGTACCTACCTCTGTGTCGTCACTCGTCGTCCATAAGTGTACTATAGTATCCATCCATCTACATTGTATACCTGTGGTGTCTTTTTTTTATACTATAAACGCAGTCTGCTGACAGTGTCCATTAGGTCCATTATACTGTATATAGCAGTACGGTAGGCCACTGCTGTACCTACCTCTGTGTCGTCACTCGTCGTCCATAAGTATACTATAGTATCCATCCATCTACATTGTATACCTGTGGTGTCTTTTTTTTATACTATAAACGCAGTCTGCTGACAGTGTCCACCAGGTCCATTATACTGTATATAGCAGTACGGTAGGCCACTGCTGTACCTACCTCTGTGTCGTCACTCGTCGTCCATAAGTATACTATAGTATCCATCCATCTACATTGTATACCTGTGGTGTCTTTTTTTTTATACTATAAACGCAGTCTGCTGACAGTGTCCACCAGGTCCATTATACTGTATATAGCAGTACGGTAGGCCACTGCTGTACCTACCTCTGTGTCATCACTCGTCGTCCATAAGTATACTATAGTATCCATCCATCTACATTGTATACCTGTGGTGTCTTTTTTTTATACTATAAACGCAGTCTGCTGACAGTGTCCACCAGGTCCATTATACTGTATATAGCAGTACAGTAGGCCACTGCTGTACCTACCTCTGTGTCGTCACTCGTCGTCCATAAGTATACTATAGTATCCATCCATCTACATTGTATACCTGTGGTGCCTTTTAGTTGTGCGCATTAAAATTTGGAGAACAAAAATGTGGAGGTTAAAAAAATAGGGAAAGATCAAGATCCACTTCCACCTCGTGCTGAAGCTGCTGCCACTTGTCATGGCCGAGACGATGAAATGCCATCAACGTCGTCTGCCAAGGCCGATGCCCAATGTCATAGTACAGAGCATGTAAAATCCAAAACACAAAAGATCAGTAAAATGACCCAAAAATCAAAATTAAAAGCGTCTGAGGAGAAGCGTAAACTTGCCAATATGCCATTTACGACACGGAGTGGCAAGGAACGGCTGAGGCCCTGGCCTATGTTCATGGCTAGTGGTTCAGCTTCACATGAGGATGGAAGCACTCATCCTCTCGCTAGAAAAAAGAAAAGACTTAAGCTGGCAAAAGCACAGCAAAGAACTGTGCGTTCTTCGAAATCACAAATCCCCAAGGAGAGTCCAATTGTGTCGGTTGCGATGCCTGACCTTCCCAACACTGGACGGGAAGAGCTTGCGCCTTCCACCATTTGCACGCCCCCTGCAAGTGCTGGAAGGAGCACCCGCAGTCCAGTTCCTGATAGTCAAATTGAAGATGTCAGTGTTGAAGTACACCAGGATGAGGATATGGGTGTTGCTGGCGCTGGGGAGGAAATTGACAAGGAGGATTCTGATGGTGAGGTAATTTGTTTAAGTCAGGCACATGGGGAGACACCTGTTGTCCGTAGGAGGAATATGGCCATTGACATGCCTGGTCAAAATACAAAAAAAATCAGCTCTTCTGTGTGGAATTATTTCAACACAAATGCGGACAACAGGTGTCAAGCCGTGTGTTGCCTTTGTCAAGCTGTAATAAGTAGGGGTTAGGACGTTAACCACCTCGGAACATCCTCCCTTATACGTCACCTGCAGCGCATTCATCATAAGTCAGTGACAAGTTCAAAAACTTTGGGCGACAGCGGAAGCAGTCCACTGACCAGTAAATCCCTTCCTCTTGTAACCAAGCTCCTGCAAACCACACCACCAACTCCCTCAGTGTCAATTTCCTCCTTACCCAGGAATGCCAATAGTCCTGCAGGCTATGTCACTGGCAAGTCTGACGAGTCCTCTCCAGCCTGGGATTCCTCTGATGCATCCTTGAGTGTAACGCCTACTGCTGCTGGCGCTGCTGTTGTTGCTGCTGGGAGTCGATCGTCATCCCAGAGGGGAAGTCGGAAGACCACTTGTACTACTTCCAGTAAGCAATTGACTGTCCAACAGTCCTTTGCGAGGAAGATGAAATATCACAGCACTCATCCTGCTGCAAAGCGGATAACTGAGGCCTTGGCAGCCTGGGTGGTGAAAAACGTGTTTCCGGTATCCACCGTTAATTCACAGGGAACTAGAGAATTGATGGAGGTACTGTGTCCCCGGTACCAAATACCATCTAGGTTCCATTTCTCTAGGCAGGCGACACCGAAAATGTACACAGACGTCAGAAAAAGAGTCACCAGTGTCCTAAAAAATGCAGTTGTACCCAATGTCCACTTAACCACGGACATGTGGACAAGTGGAGCAGGGCAGACTCAGGACTATATGACTGTGACATCCCACTGGGTAGATGTATTGCCTCCCGCAGCAAGAACAGCAGCGGCGGCACCAGTAGCAGCATCTCGCAAACGCCAACTCGTTCCTAGGCAAGAATATACCTGATGGCGCAATCAATATAAATAATGTTGTATATAATATAATATCTGTCACCTTGTGATCATATGACAAATGGTTTTATTTCGTCAGACCTCAGAAGCCTGTCTCTAATGGCTTCAATATAACAAATACAATTTATAAGGAAAAGAGGTCGCGCTATAGAACCAATTAATTATTCCACACCATTTCCAATTAAAAATATTTATTTAAAACATATAACCATGTAAAAACATAAATGTATATTTTATTCCTAGAGTATTAAGATTTGGTGTGGTCACAACACCCTCGACTGCATACCAATTATAAATTAATATTTCTCATTAATAAAATGTGCTGAATAGTATAATGTCCAGACCGGCAATATATTATGCCACAATTTTAGTCTGTAATAGGATCCTTTATGTTAATTTGCACCCAATGATAGTAGGACACTGATGTTTTCGTCCAGACACTATGCACCACAATTGTAAAGATCACAGGTACCTTTGCTCACTCTGTCCCTTGTGCTTGTAATACGGGACCTGTTTGCAAGTTTGAGGAGCTTATATGTGTGACCCGAGCGTCCCCGGGATTACACAGTATAATGGACAACTGTTACCTGCGATTTGTAGCGGTGTGGTGCATGTACATATGGCAGTTTCTGTGTCCGTTTAGCAGGATGAAGAAAGGTTTCCGTACGGGCAACCCGACAGTTCCCACGAGGGGGCAAATGCTGTTGCTCAGCCCGCTCCAGCGGTCAGCCACCTCGCTGCTCCGGCTTCCAAAGAACACTGTTCTCTCCGACACCGTGCGATGGTAACTTCCACGGTTTGCTCGTAGCAGGTGCCAAGTGCTCTGGAAATGCCGGGAGAAGGTCTGAACCATTCAGCAGTCAGCGATCACTTAAACAGGGAGTCCTAGACGCGTTTCGTAACATCCAGTTACTTCTTCCATAGGCGGTACTCCCAATTATTCACAGAGGGTCCTTTTATATGCTGATTTTCTACTTGTGAAGATAGCACACCTGTTTCAATTCAGGGAAGGTTTTCCTTATTATCTATCAGCCACTGAGGCCATTTACGAACAGACTCTTTCTATCTACCACATTGCACAGTAAATAATATCGGATCACAAGAGTGACATTTAACAGAATCAATAGTATATTCACATACCTATAATTCTTTAAAATGCATCCACATTAAAATATTAACTTTAGAAAAAAGGCTGAGTTCACGTGTTAAAACTAAGATATACCTGATGCGATGTAACAAAATCAATATATATATAGAAATGTACCTATTCCTACGCACCCATGCATATACCCACATGTACATGATTAAAAAATCTAAATACATGTGTGTACATATACAAATTGTATATGTACACACATGTATTTAGATTTTTTAATCATGTACATGTGGGTATATGCATGGGTGCGTAGGAATAGGTACATTTCTATATATATATTGATTTTGTTACATCGCATCAGGTATATCTTAGTTTTAACACGTGAACTCAGCCTTTTTTCTAAAGTTAATATTTTAATGTGGATGCATTTTAAAGAATTATAGGTATGTGAATATACTATTGATTCTGTTAAATGTCACTCTTGTGATCCGATATTATTTACTGTGCAATGTGGTAGATAGAAAGAGTCTGTTCGTAAATGGCCTCAGTGGCTGATAGATAATAAGGAAAACCTTCCCTGAATTGAAACAGGTGTGCTATCTTCACAAGTAGAAAATCAGCATATAAAAGGACCCTCTGTGAATAATTGGGAGTACCGCCTATGGAAGAAGTAACTGGATGTTACGAAACGCGTCTAGGACTCCCTGTTTAAGTGATCGCTGACTGCTGAATGGTTCAGACCTTCTCCCGGCATTTCCAGAGCACTTGGCACCTGCTACGAGCAAACCGTGGAAGTTACCATCGCACGGTGTCGGAGAGAACAGTGTTCTTTGGAAGCCGGAGCAGCGAGGTGGCTGACCGCTGGAGCGGGCTGAGCAACAGCATTTGCCCCCTCGTGGGAACTGTCGGGTTGCCCGTACGGAAACCTTTCTTCATCCTGCTAAACGGACACAGAAACTGCCATATGTACATGCACCACACCGCTACAAATCGCAGGTAACAGTTGTCCATTATACTGTGTAATCCCGGGGACGCTCGGGTCACACATATAAGCTCCTCAAACTTGCAAACAGGTCCCGTATTACAAGCACAAGGGACAGAGTGAGCAAAGGTACCTGTGATCTTTACAATTGTGGTGCATAGTGTCTGGACGAAAATATCAGTGTCCTACTATCATTGGGTGCAAATTAACATAAAGGATCCTATTACAGACTAAAATTGTGGCATAATATATTGCCGGTCTGGACATTATACTATTCAGCACATTTTATTAATGAGAAATATTAATTTATAATTGGTATGCAGTCGAGGGTGTTGTGACCACACCAAATCTTAATACTCTAGGAATAAAATATACATTTATGTTTTTACATGGTTATATGTTTTAAATAAATATTTTTAATTGGAAATGGTGTGGAATAATTAATTGGTTCTATAGCGCGACCTCTTTTCCTTATAAATCGTTCCTAGGCAGGCTAGCTTTGTATCACCGCTTTCCATAAGGGGCACACATCTGACAACCTCTTACGGAAACTGAGGAACATCATCACAGAATGGCTTACCCCAATTGGACTGTCCTGGGGATTTGTGACATCGGACAACGCCACCAATATTGTGCGTGCATTACATGTGGGCAAATTCCAGCATGTCCCATGTTTTGCACATACATTGAATTTGGTGGTGCAGAATTATTTAAAAAACGATAGGGGCGTGCAAGAGATGCTGCCGGTGGCCCGAAGAATTGCGGGCCACTTTCGGCATTCAGCCACCGCGTGCCGAAGACTGGAGCACCAGCAAACACTCCTGAACCTACCCTGCCATCATCTGAAGCAAGAGGTGGTAACGAGGTGGAATTCAACCCTCTATATGCTTCAGAGGATGTTGGAGCAGCAAAAGGCCATTCAAGCCTATACAGCTACCTACGATATAGGCAAAGGAGGGGGAATGCACCTGACTCAAGCGCAGTGGAGAATGATTTCAATGTTGTGCAAGGTTCTGCAACCCTTTGAACTTGCCACACGTGAAGTCAGTTCAGACACTGCCAGCCTGAGTCAGGTCATTCCCCTCATCAGGCTTTTGCAGAAGAAGCTGGAGAAATTGAAGGAGGAGCTAAAAAGAGCGATTCCGCTAGGCATGTGGGACTTGTGGATGGAGCCCTTAATTCGCTTAACCAGGATTCACGGGTGGTTAATCTGTTGAAATCAGAGCACTACATTTTGGCCACCGTGCTCGATCCTAGATTTAAAACCTACGTTGTACCTCTCTTTCCGGCAGACACAAGTCTGCAGAGGTTCAAAGACCTGCTGGTGAGAAAATTGTCAAGTCAAGCGGAACGTGACCTGTCAACAGCTCCACTTCACATTCTCCCGCAACTGGGGCTGCGAGGAAAAGGCTAAGAATTCAGAGCTCACCCGCTGGCGGTGATGCAGGGCAGTCTGGAGCAAGTGCTGACATCTGGTCCGGACTGAAGGACCTGCCAACGATTACTGACATGTCGTCTACTGTCACTGCATATGATTCTGTCACCATTGAAAGAATGGTGGAGGATTATATGAGTGACCGCATCCAAGTAGGCACGTCAGTCAGTCCGTACGTATGTATACTGGCAGGAAAAAGACGCAATTGGGAGGCCCTTGCAGAAACTGGCTTTATTTTACCTAAGTTTCCCCCCCTCCAGTGTGTACTCCGAAAGAGTGTTTAGTGCTGCCGTTCACCTTGTCAGCAATCGGCGTACGAGGTTACTTCCAGAAAATGTGGAGTAGATGATGTTCATCAAAATTAATTATAATCAATTCCTCCGTGGAGACATTCACCAGCAATTGCCTCCAGAAAGTACACAGGGACCTGAGATGGTGGATTCCAGTGGGGACGAATTAATAATCTGTGAGGAGGGGGATGTACACAGTGAAAGGGGTGAGGAATCAGAGGATGAGGAGGAGGTGGACATCTTGCCTCTGTAGAGCCAGTTTGTGCAAGGAGAGATTGATTGCTTCTTTTTTGGTGGGGACCCAAACCAACCAGTCATTTCAGTCACAGTCGTGTGGCAGACCCTGTCGCTGAAATGATGGGTTTGTTAAAGTGTGCATGTCCTGTTTATACAACGTAAGGGTGGGTGGGAGGGCCCAAGGACAATTCCATCTTGCACCTCTTTTTCTTTCATTTTTCATGAGGATGGAAGCACTCATCCTCTCGCTAGAAAACTGCAGTGCCACTCCTAGATGAGCCAGGTGTTTGTGTCGGCCACTTGGGTCGCTTAGCTTAGTCACACAGCTACCTCATTGCGCCTCTTATTTTCTTTGCATCATGTGCTGTTTTGGGACTATTTTTTTAATCTGCCATCCTGTCTGACACTGCAGTGCCACTCCTAGATGGGCCAGGTGTTTGTGTCGGCCACTTGGGTCCCTTAGCTTAGTCACACAGCGACCTTGGTGCACCTCTTTTTTTCTTTGCATCATGTGCTGTTTGGGGACTATTTTTTTGAAGTGCCATCCTGTCTGACATTGCAGTGCCACTCCTAGATGGGCCAGGTGTTTGTGTCGGCCACTTGGGTTGCTTAGCTTAGTCACACAGCTACCTCATTGTGCCTCTTTTTTTCTTTGCATCATGTGCTGTTTGGGGACAATTTTTTTAATCTGCCATCCTGTCTGACACTGCAGTGCCACTCCTTGATGGGCCAGGTGTTTGTGTCGGCCACTTGGGTCGCTTAGCTTAGCCATCCAGCGACCTTGGTGCACCTCTTTTTTTCTTTGCATCATGTGCTGTTTGGGGACTATTTTTTTGAAGTGCCATCCTTTCTGACTCTGCAGTGCCACTCCTAGATGGGCCAGGTGTTTGTGTCGGCCACTTGGGTCGCTTGGCTTAGTCATCAAGCGACCTCGGTGCAAATTTTAGGACTAAAAATAATATTGTGAGGTGTGAGGTGTTCAGAATAGACTGGAAATGAGTGGAAATTATGGTTATTGAGGTTAATAATACTATGGGATCAAAATGACCCCCAAATTCTATGATTTAAGCTGTTTTTGAGGGTTTTTTGTAAAAAAAACACCCGAATCCAAAACACACCCGAATCTGACAAAAAATTTTCAGGGAGGTTTTGCCAAACGCGTCCAAATCCAAAACACGGCCGAGGAACCGAATACAAAACCAAAACAAAAAAAAACCTGAAAAATGTCCGGTGCACATCACTAATATATATATATATATATATATATATATATTAGACAAACAGCCCGGCACTCCTCTGATATCTCCTTTGCCACGGTGACCTCGGAAAACGACTTGTGATAGAGGTAAATGACAACCGCGGCACTCAAGGACTTGAATCAGGCAATGTGTTTTGAAAAAAATCACTGCATAACTAGCCACGTTTCGGGCTGTCTAACTCCGAGTGCCGTGGTTGTCATTTACCTATATATATATATATATATATATATATATCTTGTGACAAGGATCACACACACGGGATCTCAGATGAACATTTTCGGTGTTTATTTGGAACAGCAAGTCGGCACACAGCAAGTTACATCCATATGCAGTTGGTGTTACAGGCCGTAGCATAAAGGCACTTTCAGCATAGCAGACTCTTAATAGGCTCCAGAGGTCCCTAGTCTAACCCACACACCTTGGCCTATCACCTGGACACTAACTGCCATCAGGAACAAGGTGACTCTGCCCTGGGAACCCTTATATCAGGAGATCCCAGGTGTTGCTGATCACTCACCTGGGATTCTGCTACTGCTTCCAAAACCTAGTCTGGATCCTCCACATTACTTTCACATGGAAAATTCTGTCTCTGCCACACTCCTCCCCCCTTAGCTTCAACCACCCTGGTGAAGCTACAACATTTTCAGGCGAGCTCTCCACCTCACCCACCCCTACCTGTGTCATCTGCCTAGGTACACAGCCTTCCACTACCTTCCAGAGGTCACCCACCTCGCCTTCTTCCACCTCCCCTAGCTTCACCATAGGGTTGCTTGGAGGAACAGGACCTACAAACCTCCTGGAAAGGGCATCGGCATTGAGGGCTGTTTCCCCGGACGATGTTTCACCTCAAACTTAAATGGCTGCAAAGCCAAAAACCAACGGGTCACACGAGCATTCACCTCTTTGTTTGTATGCATCCACTGTAAGGGTGCATGGTCTGTGACCAACAAAAACTCTCGTCCCAATAAATAATACCTTAATGACTCAACTGCCCATTTAATGGCCAAGCACTCCTGCTCTACAGTTGAGTACCTGCGTTCCCTGGGCAATAATTTATGGTTAAGGTAGAGGATGGGCTTCTCCTCTCCGTCTACCTCTTGGGATAGGACTGCTACTAATTCTGTCCCAGAGGCATCTGTTTGTAACACAAATTGCTTTTTAAAGTCAGGAGCTTGCAAGACAGGCTCAGTAAACAAAGCTCGTCTTAAATCCTGCCAAGCAGTTTCCACTGGTCTAGACCACGTTATCTTGTCTGAGCATTGTTTTTTTAAAACATTCGGTTAGTGGAGCCACTCTAGTGGCGAAATCTCGAATGAACCTGCGATAATATCCAACAAAACCGAGAAATGTCCTAAGTTGTGATTTACATTTAGGTCTAGACCAGGTGAGGACTGCTTCGACCTTACTAGGCTGAGGTTTAACATGTCCTCTGCCCACAATGTACCCCAAATACTTGGCCTCAATCATACCAATGGCACATTTCTCAGGGGTGGTGGTAAACCCGCGTGCCCGTAGAGAGTGTAAAACGGCTTCTACCTCTGGTAGGTGTGACTCTCAGTCAGAGCTGAAAATAACAATGTCATCTAAATATGCAGTCGCATATTCCTTGTGGGACCGCAGCAACTTATTCATAGCTCTCTGGAAGGTTGCTGGGGCACCATGTAAACCAAATGGGAGCATTTTATATTGGAATAAGCCTTCTGGGGTACAGAAGGCTGTTTTTGCCTTAGCAGCTTCTGTTAACGGGATCTGCCAATAACCTTTTGTCAAATCAAGTGTAGTGAGATATTGACTATTGGCTAAATTTTCTACTAACTCGTCCACCCGGGGCATAGGGTAAGAATCAAACCGGGACATTTGATTTAATTTTTGGAAGTCATTGCAGAACCGTAAGGCACCTGAAGGCTTCGGTACTAGGACAATTGGATTAGTCCACTCACTGGTGGATTCCTCTATAACCCTTTACCGCTTCCCACTTCGCTTCGGATATGCGATATGGCCTCTGTTTAATGATCACCCTGGGTGGAGTCACAACATCATGTTGGATGATCTGTCTTTCCCGGAATGGCAGAAAACACATCTTGGTAGCGTTTCGTCAAGTTCACCACTTCCCGTTTCTGTTCAGGAGTAAGCGTGACTTCCATGGGTACCTGGCATTCTGAAATCTTATTAGCCACCAAAGTGGGCCGTTTCCTTCCAGGGTTTTAACAGGTTTACATGGTAGACTTGTACCTCCCTCCTTCTACCCTCCTGTTGGACCCTGTAATTGACCGGTCCCACTGCCTTGATGATCCATAGGGCCCCCGCCATAGTGCATACATCTTGCTTTCTGTGGTGGGCACCAGCACTAACACTTTATCTCCCGGATTAAAGGACCGGTTAACTGAGGTGACGTCAGACCTCTGTTTCTGACGTTGTTTGGCCCTTTCCATGTATTTGTTCAGTAGTGGCACAATCTGCCTTAGACGCTCGTATAACTGGGCCACAAACTGAACGACGTTAGGGTCCTTGCATGGTTGTTCTTCCCACCATTCTTTTAAGAGATCTAGAATTCCTCTGGTCTGTCTCCTATAGATGAGCTCAAAGGGACTAAACCCTGTAGAGGATTGGGGTACCTCTCTGACCGCAAACATCAAGTAAAGTAGGAGCAGATCCCAATCTCGTTTTTCTTGTGACACTGCCCTCTTTATCATTTGCTTAAGAGTTTTATTAAATCTTTCTACCAGGCCATCTGTCTGCAGATGGTACACTGAGGTGGTAATCCTGTCTACGTTTAGCAACCGACATAAATCTTTTATGAGTTTAGACACGAAAGGTGTACCTTGATCCATTAGGACCTCTTTCGGTATTCCTAACCGGGTATACATGGTTAGTAGTTCTTTGGCAATAGTCCTACATTTCATATTGCGCAGGGGTATAGCCTCTGGGTACCTGGTGGCATAATCAACTACCACCAATATGTATTGGTGCCCTTGAGCCGATTTTTCCACTGGCCCTATCATATCCATACAAATCCGCTCAACAGGTACGGAAATGATAGGGAGGGGTACCAGTGGAGCTCTAAACTCTGGCCGAGGGGCTGTCCTCTAGCAGACTGGGCATTCCTGACAATACCTCTTAACGGAAGCATATATGCCGGGGCAAAAGAACCTTAACTGGATGCATTGTAGGGTTTTCTCCTCCCCTAGATGGCCACCCCACAAATGCGTATGGGCAGCTTCTAACACCAACCGCTCCAGTTTTCGGGGAACCAAGAGCTGATCTACCCTTTTCCCTTGTAAAGTAGCGACACGATATAGCAAGTCATTTTTCAAAACAAAATATGGTACGCCCTCTGATGGTAAAGCATCAACTACCCTTTCGTTAACTACTTTAACAATCCTCAAAGGCATGTACCAAATTGCTGTCGTCGCGTTGATCTCTCCCAAAGTCCTGCAATATCTTCTCACCAACTGGGTTCCAATGGGCCTCAGACTCAGTCTCTTGGGATGGTTTTATGACTGGCAGCCTCTCTCCCAGACGCTAAACTTTGGTAGTCTCTGGCTCCTGAGTTGTTTCGGTGGTTGACAGTTTGTTGGTAGCATGCCAGGTAACAAGCTCCTGTAGTAATGGAAAGTCTCGGCCCAGGATCAGCGGATACGGGGGTCTGAAGGTCACCGCCGCTACCACCTTTAACGACTGACCTTGAACGGTCAGGGGTAAGTAGACCCATTGGCACTCCTCCACATCACCATGGATGCACAACACCATGACAGGAGGCTGGACCTTGTCTACTCCCGGAGGAACCACGTTGGCCGCGACAATGGTGAGCTCACTGCCGGTATCTACCAGGGCCCAAATCTCCCGGTTTCCACCTGTACCTGCACCCGGAGCAGGGAGCACTCTGCTTGGGATACCCCCACCGCCGCCATGCTGACCAACGGCCGAGCCGTTTTCCCGGCGCTGCAATCCATCGGCTCACCCTGTTTCGGCAGTCCCGCCGCACATGACCAGGCTCGCCGCACTCAAAGCACACCAAGGGAGGCGGAGCCTTTGATTTAACTACTGGGACCTGAGTTCTGGGTTTGGGTGTTGGCCCGCATCCTGACCTGGCTTTATTCAGCTTTCCCAGCGCCAGGTGCCGCTCAATCTCCACTGCCAACTACTCAAATATCTGGGGGTCAGCTTGAAGGGCCCACTGCTGCACCAAGCTGTCTAACACCCACATAAGAAGCTCTAACAAAGAGCGAAATGCGCATTGGTGTAGTTGTGCACCGCTAATATTAATGTGTTGTTTCCTAAGCTCCTAATTGATCTGTTTATGTACCGTACAATCATGTGATAGCTTTTTACCTTAGGTTAATATACACTCAAAGTAAGTGTTACCCGGAGACTGTCATGCATAATGATATGTGACCATAGGAGGAGGGCATGAGGATTATATGATCAAATTTAGGCTGTCAGAAATTTGCATCTTTTTGCTTAATATACAATAAACTATGCGGAGCATGCCAGCCTGTGGGCCTCGCACATAAGAAAGCAAGCCCACCTCTATACTAACTGTATTATATTCTCTGACATAGCCCATTTTCTAATAACCCAGGAGTGCTGGTGTGATTTAGTATGGATTGACAGCCTATTGTAGCCCTCATCCCCACATATGCATGCATTTTATTATAACTGCGGAATATAAATTATTGAATTCATGCAAATAGTGTGAGATTAGGGGATTCATCCTAATTATAAGAAGCAGTAATTGATATCACGTCACTGAGGGGGAACACTTCAGTATTATTTATGGTTAAAGAATAAGAAGCAATCACAACTTTAAATCTGTGCAGCATAGGAAGACTGGCAGACTGCCAAGAATTCATACTGATATATATTAGCAACATTTGTTGCCAGTCACTGCACATAAAGCAGTGTATAATTGAAATCTACTACTGTCAGAGGAATCAGTGGATACAGTGTCAACATCGTACACAGAGTAATGGGAAATTGAAACATAATATTGTTTATAAATAACTACAAGTAGATACAGTATCAACACTAAAACCTGGACAGAAACTGTGATTTTTCATTTTTATTTATTTTTACACTGCTAAATGTAATTCAAGTGTGGTACATTTGGAACGAATACATTGTTCAGATATAGTAAAAATATTTGAGTAGAAGAGTAGTATACTGATATTTATCAGGTGCATACATACAAATAATTGGAGCTTAGAACACTTATACTCATCATAAGAGTGATATAAAATATATAAGATATAATAGGCGGCACACGATTTGGTTTTAATAATTTTATTTTATTCTTATTTTCACACAAGACAGAAATCTGTCTAATAAACATTTCTTCTTTTCACATTTTTCTATTTCTATAAACTTCTTTTAATATTTCGCTTTGTATGGCCTAATATTTAGGCCATTATAATACCGTATGGGAGATTATGAATAAAGGATGACATTCCATGTGGGTATTGGTACCTTATGTTTGTAAAAAAATATTTTTTTTTTATATATCATTAAAGTAAAAATATCATAGATTAGATTTATTAAGGGGGTAGAGTGCACCTAGATAAACTGATCTCTGCCACAATTTTTCTTCTTTGTACACATTTTTCAGATCAGTAGGTAGCACCAGCGTCAAAATTATTTGAATATTTAACGGAAATTTAACGCTTAACCCCTTACATTAACATTTATTCATTTATTAGTAGTTCTGGTGCGGGATTTTCTCTCTCTAACACCCACATAGCCTGTGCAACTACTTCCACAATCTGTACTGCAGAGTTCTTATACGGCTGCAACCAGGCCCTTGCCAGTCGGGCTAGTTTGGCCAGCTGAATCCTGGGAGGCTCAGAGCCCTCAAGCCGCCAGTCATGGAATTCTTGGGCCTTGCTGGGCCCCGTCACTCCAATCCTGTCCAGTATAGCCTGTTTCGACCGACTGGTCTTCCTCAGGGGCTAACCGCACTGTTGTCAGAACATGAAATATAAGCCTCAAATGGCACCACAATCAACCCAGCAGCATCAGGACGTGTGCTGAGACAAGTCCAGGCATGCCTAATGCATCCCCTGCTGTCTCCTCCCACTCCATGACACTGGTAACTAAGCTGAACAAACCCGGTGTCATGCATAGCAACGGCTCCGGAGCGCAGCAAAACGTGCGGCGGGTGGTCTCAGCAGCCTGACTAGTAAATGGCATGCTGATAGTGAGGGGAATTGCAAGGACACTGTATATCAAAACAGAAGTGAATGAAATGAAGTGATGTGTTTAAAAAAGTAAAAGGAATAGTGCTGAAGCTCAGCAGAACAGGGTTCCCTGAAAGTGCTGGCTAGAAAGTGCAAGGTGCAAAAAGCAGGAAGGACTGACAGGTCTAATAGAAATAATAGCAGGTGACACAAGGACAACCCTCAAAACAACCTACTGCAAAGCAATGCCCACTTGTTACGGCAATCAATATAAATAAGAATGTATGTGCAAAAAGAATCCATACTGCCCTATTGGGGAGAAAACCCACAGAATGCACAATGTCCGCTCTCTTGTGGTATTAAGTGAGTGATCTACAGCACCCAGTATTCCCAGATCGTCACCGATACTGGTACTGACTGGGCCCAACACTGCTTAGTTTCCAAGATCAGTTTCCAAGGCAGTTTGGATTCTTTTTGCACATATATTCTTATTTATATTGATTGCCATAACAAGTGCAGTAGGTTGTTTTGAGGGTTGTCCTTGTGTCACCTGCGATTATTTCTATTAGACCTGTCAGTCCTTCCTGCTTTTTGCACCTTGCACTTTCTAGCCAGCACTTTCAGGGAACCCTGTTCTGCTGAGCTTCAACACTATTCCTTTTACTTTTTTAAACACATCACTTAATTTCATTCACTTCTGTTTTGATATACAGCGTCCTTGCAATTCCCCTCACTATCAGCATGCCAATTGCTAGTCAGGCTGCTGAGACCACCCACCGCACGTTTTGCTGCGCTCCGAAGCCGTTGCTATGCATGACACCGGGTTTGTTCAGCTTATTTACCAGTGTCATGGAGTGGGAGGAGACAGCAGGGGATGCATTAGGCATGCCTGGACTTGTCTCAGCACACGTCCTGATGCTGCTGGGTTGATTGTGGTGCCATTTGAGGCTTATATTTCATGTTCTGACAACAGTGTGATTAGCCCCTGAGGAAGACCAGTCGGTTGAAACAGCGTCGGGCTGTGTTTGCTGTATTCGCTGTACTTCACCATGCCGTTTGGTTAAGGAATAAATCCTGCTTTTCTTTCATCTACACGTGAGTGCTGGCTTGTCTTCTTTTTCTGCATCGCTGGAGAAGTGAGTGTTTTATATTTATTGCTGCCTTGCACCACCATTTTTTGCTTTATAAACATAGGCTTTGAGTGCTGTCATGATGTCATATATATATATATATATATATATTATTTTCAACCACAGTATATATAAGGTGAAATGCCAGCTTACCCTACAACCTAAAGGTACAACCAGTGGCAGCACAGAGAACTTAATGGGGTACATAGAAGGTAATGCCATTGTTCATGTGTTTTGCTAGCTAATGTAGTACATCAATTCTAGAACTGTCATTAATATACAGATTTTATGTGATTGGTGTGATGTTTTTGTTATGTGTTCGACAAATGCACAAAAACTACACTTAAGATTTTTCTATGCGTTCTTTACAGTTTTGGGTTATGAGCGAATGCAGTTGATGGGGAACATATGAAGAGGGGTCTCATATTCTAATAATTTACAGTATTCCCTGCTCCACTGACGCACACAACTTCAACTCTCTACCACACCAACACAGGCATACAAATGGCCACACATTTTTTTCTGCAGCCAACTAAACTAACAGAAAGAACCACATTTTTTCTCTCTGCACTGAAACCACAAAATAGCAACCTATATTTTAGCTGCTGCTCCTAGTTATGGGGTATTTGCTACTTTACACCTAAGTAAAGAAAAAATAAGAAGTTTAATCAAGAAGCGCTGCTCAAATATATAAATGTTTAGTTGGCTAGCTGTACAGTTTACCAAGCTGGTGTAATCCTCTATGTACCATGTAGTGATTCAGGAACACAAGTAACGCGTTTCCCCACCTGAAAAAAATTGGCGGCTTCCTCAGTGCTTCTCATGTCAGCTCCCCAACTATCAGCTAATGGAAACGATGTGGACCTAAGGATCTCTCTAAAGTGAGAATACACCTTGCCCTGGACTACAAGTGGGGTTTCTGGCAGCAGAGAGAAAGGAGAGCAAAATCCAGCTAATCCAGGGGACTGGAAGGTCCATTACAGCCACTACATCTGAGCAATTCTTAAGGTACACATGTAAGGGAGCACGTTTATTAAAGTAATAATTGCGGACTGATAATACTAACGTGCTGCAGCTGGATCTCATTACTACTAACATACTAATTATTATACCAACTATGCATACTATTGTAGTGTTTCTTGATTAAAAACTAACACATACTGTATGAACATTTTGTATATTCTCAAGTGGCCTATTTCAATATATGTGCACATATTTATATGTTTTTGATGCATCAAATTCTGCTATTTTAATATATATATATATTTGTATATATTTTTATGTGGTTATATATATGTGTCAATTACTGTATTTGAATAATTAAACTAACAGTTTATATTTGGACTGTAGGAGGAAACTTGAGTACCCAGTGAAACCCATACAAATGCACACAAATGAGTCCCTGGTTGGAATCATACAGTATCTATCGACCCTGCACTGCAATGCTAACCACTGTGCCAAAGTGGCCACTGTAACTCAAGAAGTTGTTGTATGGTTTAAAAGTTCCCATTTTAATCTAAATCAGAATAATGAGCAGCTCTCCAGCAGAGACTATTTAGCAAATGCATATTATCAATAAGCAGGAATAACTACTGCACATATGTTAGTTTCACTTCAGCCCAGCTCTTCTACTTTAAGCTTTCTCAGGACTCAGTGAGTAGTAATAACCACCCTTTGTACCCAGGGACCCCAAGCCAGAGACCCACCCCTTCCAGAGTGAAACAGCTGGGAAAACTATGCGTGAAGTGATTCATATGTTTATACACAGTGCATTTGATTACAGTCTCTCTCGCACATTCGATGTGAGTTCTACTCTTGTGTTCCTTCAGAGACTCAGCTGAAATAAAAACATCAACTTTGCTGTGTATAAGGTTATTTGATCACAGCTTTTACTAGAAGTCTCATTGTGGCAATGTAGCAAAAATAACATAGAACTAACAATCTTTACTTAATGTATTTTAAGCTCTAAAAGATAGAACTTTAAGGCAAAAAAGTACAATTACAAAAGTAAACTAGCTTTGGTTCTGATGCCGAGTGAACTGTAAATTCTCCTGTGGCTGTAATTTTTCCTGCGTTGTATGCAAAGAAAAAAGTCTATTCATTGGTAAGCAGAGTCGTTCTCAACTCTGTGGCTGTAAAGCCCCCTCATACACCTGTGGCTTCATAACCGTCATCATCATCATCATCACCTGCAGTGCACATTGGCACCAGCCCCATCCCTGGAGCAATAGATCTTTAAACTGACATAAAGACAGATACGCCGACAATTCAGAGAATATACAGTACCATCTCTGAACTTTACCTACATGCAAACACCCTGTTACCACCCAGTTACTCCTCTTGTGTCACAAGTGGAGATAAGGGCTGAGTAGTGTACTAGTCTGCATTACCTGTACTTGTGTACACTTGTCTCCGGAACAAGCACAGTGGCCCTCATTCCGAGTTGATCGCACCAAGCAACTTTTTGCTGCTGGTGCGATCAACTAATCTCCACCTATGGGGGAGTGTATTTTAGCATAGCAGGGCTGCGTTCGCTTGTGCAGCCCTGCTATGCTAAAAAAAGTTTCACTCAAAACAAGACCAGCCCCGGACATACTTACCCTGTGCAACGGATCCAGCGATGATGGGTCCGGCTTTGATGTCACACCTCCGCCCTCCGTTTGCCTGGACACGCCTGCGTTTTACCTACCACTCCCTGAAAATGGCAGCAAACAGTAAGTTGATGCCCCGGAACACCCTCTTGCTGTCCATCTTCTTGCGGTCGCCGCTGCAATCTCATGCGCATTCCAGACCTGTTCGCTCCGCAGTGAAGAACCGCTGCGTGCGAACAGGTCGAAATGACCCCCAGTGTGCAGACGTGCAACATACTGCATGTCCGAAAAAACTGCATATTTTGGCCATTTAAACCTCAAAACCCCACAACCATAACATAACCAGTGGCAATTTTCCCATTAGGCACGTGAGGCACGTGCCTAGAGGCGGCACCTGGATGCTTGTGTAGGTACTGTCAGCCCAGAAAGTACTAGTAACTGCAAAATATTTCCACATATGCCATCTTGAATGGAGTGTAAATAGATAGGACATGCACAGACTGCCCCTGTAAGCTGTGCTAATCAGTAAATATGTATGTGCTGGCCAGCTTCCCTCTGTAGATTTTGGTTGCTGTTGCAGCCCAGAGGCAGCAGCCACCGCTGCTTTTATCCTTTATAAGGTAGAACCCGCAGAAATCTAATGGCTTTTTTTTTTTTACATTTTCAAAAACGGCACAGTTTATAAAAAGGCATGTTTTCCTGCTGGAAATAGCCATTAGAGCAGTGGTGGGCAATAAGCAGCTCTACAGCTGCTGTAGATTAGAGCATGGGGGTAGACTGTAGCCATTAGGGATGCACACTGTCAGCAATGAGTTTTCCAGTCTTCATCTGTGTAGTTTTAGAGAGATTGTGCCAACTAGAAAGAGGACACTGGGGATAGAGATTAGCCTCAGTTTCCTCTTTTCAGTTGGCAGGAGTGGAACTTGGTGTGGTATTTTGCTATTTGCATTCCTTTTACTTCAAGGTTTGATATGCTGTACATTCAGAGATGCTCTTTCTAGTGTACATACCACTGTTATATTACATGTTTATTTGTGAGTCAGTTAAGTCACTACTTACTATTGTTTTAACAATACACTTGTCATAGTTTGTTGCACAAGATTACCTGAGTCAGGTTATGACCAACGTCCAGGGTCTGAGGCTTGGAGCTGGAGTCGAGGAGGCTGACTATAGCTCATTTGTATTGGATTTGGGTAGCATTGAGAACTGCCTCTGATATGAGTCAAGGTTAAACCCATGCAGTGGTAATGTACCGGACCGGTTACCGGCTGAAGAAAGCTGGACTGGACTGATTACCAGCTCAGGAATACAGCTGGACTAGACTAGCTACTGGCTGAAAAGATGCTGCTGGACCGGACTGGCTACCAGTTGAGGAATACAGCTGGACCAGACTGGCTACTGGATGAAGAGATGTTGCTGGACTGGACTGACTACTGGCTGAGGAATACAGCTGGACTGGACTGGCTACCGACTGGAGAGATGCTGCCGGACCAGACTGACTGCCAGATGAGGAATACAGCTGGATCGTACTGGCTACCGGCTGAAGAGATGCTGCTGGACCGGACTGGCTACCGGCTGAGGAATACAGCTTGACTGGACTGGCTACCGGCTGAAGAGATGCTGCTGGTCCGGACTGGTTACTGGCTGAGGAATACAGCTGGACTGGACTGTTTACCTGCTGAGGATATGCAGGACTGGACTGGTTTCTGGCTGAGGATATGCAGGACCAGACTGGTTACCGACTGAGGATATGCAAGACCGGACTGCTTCCCGGCTGAGGATATGCAGGACCAGACTGGTTACCAGCTGAGGATATGCTGGGCCTGATAGCACCACATGGAAGAAGCGAAACAGGTTCACTTGTCACACTATTTGACTAGTTGCACAGACCCCTTCCTGTTCCTGAAATCCTGCTTTATACCCTTAGGTAGACTGCCATTGGTGAAAGGAGTCAGCTGAGAGTAACTAGCACTCCTACTGGTGAATAGTCTGATCAGCTGACCAGGAAACATGGCTGATGGAACTTCTTGTGACCACAAAGAACAGAGGGGCAGATGTATTAAGCTGGAAGATGGCATAAGTAAGTGATAAACCAGTGATAAGTGCAACGTGATAAATGCACCAGCCAATCAGCTCCTAACTGTTAATTTACATATTGGAGCTGATTGTCTGTTGCGTTTATCACCTTGCACTTATCATTGGTTTATCACTTCCTTATACCTTCTCCAGGTTAATACATCTGCCCCATAGATACCATAAGCTGTACACAAGATACTGCTGATTACTCACACAATGGAAACCTACACAGGTGGCTTAATCAGGAGAGAGTAATACAGACACATGCTGCACCTTAGAAACTGAAGTCTGCATGGAGCTTGAAAGACTGAGAGAAATCCTGAAATCCATGCAGAACAGAAGGTAAGGTTCAAGGAACACTTAGTATATGCATGAAATAGTCCAAGATCCTGACTGACACTGAAGTTTGTAGATTAACAAACCATACCTCCCAACATGACCCTCTCCAGGATGGACACAATGCTCTGCTTCTGGACTTTTTTCTTAATTTATGATTTATGATACCGGCACCTGTTTTGAACAGGTTAATGGTTAAGAAAGGTGTTTCAGCACAGGTGATGGCAATCATACATTAAGACGGAAGTCCAGGAGCAGAGCATTCTGTCCCTCCTGGAGAGGGTCATGTTGGGAGGTATGACAAACACCAAAATATGCCACAGTATTACCACAGTGCACCACACGAGGCTCAGGGGCTTACAGTATTTCTTAATATTAGTTTTACTAAAATAATGTGAAAAAGGTGTTTTCACACCCTTTTCACATTTTTTGAGTTTCACGGAAATGAAATGTATGAATACTGGGGGTCCATTTAGTACCATGGGGTATAGACGGGTCCACTAGGAGCCTTGGGCACTTTAAGAATTTGATAGTGTACACTGGCTCCTCCCTCTATGCCCCTCCTACCAGACTCAGTCTAGGAAACTGTGTTCGAGGAGACGAACATACTTTGAGAGGATAGATAAGGAAAGTGGTGAGATTACGAACCAGCACACACAGAACAATAGGAAAGCCTTGCTAACCAAACTTGAAACATGAACAGCAGCAGCTGAACAAACCAGAATACTTAACCAAGTAACAGTGCAGAAAGAACGAAGCACGGCGCCCAGTATCCCCTACGGACTATGAGAAAATGATTTACCGGTAGGTAATTAAAATCCTATTTTCTCTTACATCCTAGAGGATACTGGGAATCCATTTAGTACCATGGGGAAGTACCAAAGCTCCCAAACCATTGGGAGAGTGCTGAGATTCCTGCAGAACTGATTGACCAAACTGAAGGTCCTCAGAGGCCAAAGTATCGAACTTGTAAAACTTTGCAAATGTGTTCCAACCTGACCAAGGAGCTGATCGGCAGAACTGTAAAGCCAAGACACCTCGGGCAGCCATCCAAGAAGATCCCACCGATCTAGTAGAGTGGGCTTGTACAGATTTTGGAACTGGCAATCCTGCCGTGGAATAAGCATGCTGGATAGTGAGCCTGGTCCAGCGTGCAATAGACTGCTTTGAAGCAGGACACCCAATTTTATTGGGATCATAGAGAATGAACAGCGAGTCGGATTTTCTGTGACGAGTTGTTCTCTTTACATACACCTTCAAAGCCCTCACAACATCCAAAGACTTTAAAGTAGCAGAGGTGTCTGTCACAGCCGGAACCACAATAGGTTGTTTGATATTAAAAGCGGACACCACCTTAGGAAGAAATTGATGACGAGTTCTAAGTTCAGCTCTGTCCTCATGAAAAATTAAGTAGGGACTCTTGTGAGACAACGCCCCTAGCTCCGACACACGTGTTGCTGAGGCCAAGGCCAACAGACTGACGGTCTTCCATGTAAGGTACTTTACGTCAACCTCCTGTAACGGTTCAAACTAGCCCGATTGGAGGAACTGCAGCACCAAATTGAGATCCCAAGGTGCCGTGGGAGGCACAGGGGGAGGCTGGATGTGCAGAAAACCTTTCAAGAATGTCTGGACCTCAGGAAGAGAAGCCAATTGTTTCTGAAAGATAATAGACAAAGCCAAAATCTGAACTTTAATGGAGCCTAGGCTTAGGCCCACATCCACTCCTGACTGCAGAAAAAGCAGGAGACGTCCCAGATGAAATTCCATTGCGGAATATTGGGGGTCATTCCAAGTTGTTCGCTCGTTATTTTTTTCTCGCAACGGAGCGAATAGTCGCTAATGCGCATGCGCAATGTCCGCACTGCGACTGCGCCAAGTAAATTTGCTATGCAGTTTGGAGTTTTACTCACGGCATTACGAGGTTTTTTTCTTCGTTCTGGTGATCGGAGTGTGATTGACAGGAAGTGGGTGTTTCTGGGCGGAAACAGGCCGTTTTATGGGAGTGTGTGAAAAAACGCTACCGTTTCTGGGAAAAACGCGGGAGTGGCTGGAGAAACGGAGGAGTGTCTGGGCGAACGCTGGGTGTGTTTGTGACGTCAAACCAGGAACGACAAGCACTGAACTGATCGCAGATGCCGAGTAAGTCTGGAGCTACTCAGAAACTGCTAAGAAGTGTCTATTCGCAATTCTGCTAATCTTTCGTTCGCAATTTTAATATGCTAAGATTCACTCCCAGTAGGCGGCGGCTTAGCGTGTGCAAAGCTGCTAAAAGCAGCTTGCGAGCGAACAACTCGGAATGACCCCCATTGTCTGCTCTCACACCGAGACCTACTTCTTCCATATAAGTGTGGTAATGTTTAGACCTTACCCCCTTTCTGGCTTGGATCATAGTCGGAATGACCTTGTCAGGAATCCCTCTCCTGGCTAGAATCAGCCGTTCAACTTCCATGCGTTAAACTTAGCCATGGTAAGTCTTGATAGACGAATGGGCCCTGATGCAGAAGATTCTCGCGAAGAGGTAGAGGCCAAAGATCTTCGATCAGCATCTCGAGAAGATCCACGTACCAGGCCCTTCAAGGCCAATCCAGAGCAATGAGGATTGCTTGAACCTTTTCCCTTTTTATTCTCTTTAGAATTATTGGGATCAGAGGAAGTGGAGGAAACACGTACACCAGCTGGTAGACCCACGGAAGTTGTCAGAGCATCTACCACCACTGCTTGTGGGTCTCTCGACCTGGAACAATACCGCTTGAGCTTCTTGTTGAGTCAAGAGGCCATCATGTCGATCTGTGGATATCCCCACCGACGTGTCAACCACCGGAACACCTCCGGGTGGAGGCCCCACTCCCCCGGGTGCAGGTCGTGTCTGCTGAGGAATTCTGCTTCCCAATTGTCTACTCCCAGAATGAAGACCACCGACAACGCCACGTCGTGTTTTTCCGCCCAGAGGAGAATTCTTGACACCTCTGACATTCCTGCTCTGCTTTTCGTTCTGCCCTGTCGATTTATGTACGTTACTGCCGTTACATTGTCCGACTGAACTTGAATGGCCTAATTCCAAAGTAGAGATGAGGCCTGCAGAAGGGTGTTGTAGATTGCCCTGAGTTCCAAGATGTTTATTGGAAGGACGACTTCCCGACTTGACCATCTTCCTTGAAACTGCACTCCCTGGGTGACTGCTCCCCTACCTCTGAGGCTTGCGTCTGTGGTTAGCATAACCCAATTCTGAATCCCGAACCTCCGACCCTCGATGAGTTGAGAAGTCTGTAGCCACCACAAAAGGGAGATTCTGGCTTTTGATGACAGACAGATCCTCTGGTGCATGTAAAGATGCGATCCAGACCATTTGTCCAACAGATCCAACTGGAAGTGCCTCGCATGAAACCTTTCCGTACTGAAGCGCCTCGTAAGAGGCCACCATTTCCCCAAAAGGCGAATGCACAGATGCTCTGAGATCCGGGTTGGCATCAGGACAGCCCGAACCATTGACTGGATTTCCATAGCGTTCTCCAAGGGAAGGAACACTCGCTGAGACTCTGTGTCCAGTATCATTCCTAAGAAGGAAAGCCTCTGCGTAGGTTCCAGGTGAGATTTTGATAAATTCAGAATCCAGAGACACTGGGAATTCCCCCTCCTCCAGACCTGAGATCACTGCTCTCAGAGACTCCATCTTGAATTTGAACACTTTTAAGTACGGGTTCAACGACTTGAGGTTCAGAATCGGTTTTACCGAACCGTCCGGTTTCGGTACTACAAACAAGTTGGAATAATATCCCTTGTTTTGCAGATGAGGTGGAACTGAAACAATGACCTGAGTCTGTACCAGTTTTTGAATGGCGCCCTGTAAGGTTATACTTGCTTCCTGTGAAACTGGTAAGCCTGATTTGAAGAATCTGTGAGGTGGGAGCTCCTGAAACTCCACTCTGTAGTCCTGGGAAATAAGATCTATGACCCAGGGATCCTGGCATGTTGTCCAGATGTGACTGAAAAATCTTAGTCGAGCTCCCACCTGCCAGTCTTCTAGGCATTGCGGTACACCGTCATGCTGAAGGCTTTGAGGAAGCAGAGCTTGAGCTCTGTTCCTGTGAACCGGCAGTTGCTGGTTTTCGTGGTTTACCTCTAGAGCCTCTGGTGGCTGTAGAAGAACCTCTAGTTTTGCCCTTAAACTTGGCAGTCTGAAAGGACTGCAGAGTAGGTCTTGAGTAGGCCTGCCTGGCTGGGGGAGCTGCAGAAGGAAGATACGTGGATTTACCCGCAGTAGCTTTAGAGATACATTTGTCTAGTTCATCTCCAAATAAGGCATCTCCTGTGAAGGGTAGGCCTTCCACACCTTTCATGGAGTCCACGTCAGCAGTCCGCATCAGCAGTCCGCTGGTGTAGCCATAAGCCTCTGCGTGCTGACACTGCCATAGCAGTGGTGCGTGCGTTTAGGAAGCCTATTTCTTTTATGGCTTCCACCATAAAATTTGCAGAGTCCTGTATATGTTGCAGGAGTAAAATAATCTCCCCCTGAGACAAGGTACCTAACCCCTCAATTAGGTTACCCAACCATTTTGCGATGGCCTTAGTAATCCACATACATGCTATAGTGGGTCTCTGGGCCACCCCAGCAGCTGTATACAAAGATTTGAGTGTATTCTCAATTCTACGATTAACCGTATCTTTTAGGGAGGCTGCACCCATCACAGGGCTAGTCCGCCCCACATGTCATACCCGACCTTTAGGTGTATGGGCACCTTAACACAGGCACTCCGACACACCACTACCTTACCACCAGTTATCATCACTAGTTAAAGCCAGACCTAATCATTTCACTTTCTACGCAAACAGACAGTGGGATCTATTCATGAAGCAGTGAAAGGAGTGGAGAAGTGAGCCTGTGGAGAAGTTGCCAATGGCAACCAATCAGCTGCTCCATACAGTTGCATAGTATGCAAATTATAAATGTTACTTCAATGCTGATTGGTTGCCATGGGCAACTTCTCCACTGGCTCACGTCACCACACTTTTCAGCCAGACCAACCTCCCTCTATTTGACGGCATGGAATTTACCTCCCCCATGTTCAGTTAAGGCAGAGTACAGTTAAAACCCCATGAAGGGGGATCCAAGTGACTGACAGCCCCTTTATCTGTTCCTGTCATTGTCCCAGTCAGACAGCTACAAGGGAGAGAGACTTGCACCTTTTAGCCAGTACAGTACCAAACAGCCTTAAGGTGTGTACACACGGTAAGATATTTTCTTCCGATTCTGACTATATAGTCAGAATCGGAAGAAAATATAGTGCAGATCGCAAGGTGACAGTCACCTTGCGATCCCGATCCGATGCCGATGCGCGGCCCCGCGCGGTCGGCATCGGAAGAAAAAATAGGCTGTGCAGGCAAGTCAATCCTGACTATCTCTATAGAAGAGATAGTCAGGATTGAAATCGCACATAGCCAGCATCGCAAGCACAGTTATTATGTGCTTGCGATACTGGCTAAGTGCCGACCCGGCCCCCTGTCGCACGGTGAGAATCGGATAAGTCCGAATCTCACCGTGTGTATGCACCCTTAGGGAGAGCTGCCAGTTGCAGACAGAGTTTTCAGTCAGGCTGTCATTGGTCAGATACTAGAGACATTTCTCAGCTGCTTGCTTAACCTACTGAGGAACTGCATTGCCTTTTGTATTGCTACTTACTGTTATTAGACCTTTCTTAGCTGCTTGCTTCACCTACTAAGGAACTGTACTGCCTTTTGTATTGCTACTCACTATTATTGGTCAATTCTTACCTGCTTGCTTAACTAACAAGGGAATTGAACTGCACTGTTTATTGTTACGCACTGTTGCCACTTGCCAGCCAGCTTTTATCTGCTTGCTTAACCAGGAACATTTAACAATAGGACACTGACTTTCCCGTAAAAAAAAGGGTTTCCAGTAAAGGGACTGTGTAATAGGGGTCCCCACCCAGTGGACAGTTGATTGTGTTAATACGGACCAGAGGCGTAACTAGGGTTTTTGGAGCCCAGGGCAAGATTAGGAATGGCAAAAAATAAAAAGAAAAAAAATGGGCGGAGTCACATACTAGAATGAGCAAGGTCACTGAAAATGGGGCGTGACAACATGATACGCCACATGTTTCACATCACACTGGGAACATTGGCCCTCATTCCGAGTTGTTCGCTCGCAAGCTGCTTTTAGCAGCATTGCACACGCTAAGCCGCCGCCTACTGGGAGTGAATCTTAGCTTAGCAAAATTGCGAACGAAAGATTCTCAAAATTGCGAATAGAAATTTCTTAGCAGTTTCTGAGTAGCTCGACACCTACTCTGCCACTGCGATCAGTTCAGTCAGTTTCGTTCCTGGTTTGACATCACAAACACACCCAGCGTTCGCCCAGACACTCCCCCGTTTCTCCAGCCACTCCCGCGTTTTTCCCAGAAACGGCAGCGTTTTTTCACACACACCCATAAAACAGCCAGTTTCCGCCCAGAAACACCCACTTCCTGTCAATCATATTACGATCACCAGAACGAAGAAAAAACCTTGTAATGCCGTGAGTAAAATACCAAACTTCTTAGCAAATTTACTTGGCGCAGTCGCAGTGCGAACATTGCGCATGCGCAATTAGCGGAAAATCGCTGCGATGCGAAGAAAATTACCGAGCGAACAACTCGGAATGAGGGCCATTCTTTTCAATTCAGCATGCACCTTACCTGTATGATGTTTTCTCACAATATGGAACCTCTGAAGAACTGTATCCTCTGAGGCAGACGGCATCTTCAGTCGGTAATCATTATTCGTGTAGGAGATCCCATTGTCCAGAAGATGCCTGTTTGTGTAGTAATATTAATAATAAGGTCAGCAACATACAATAGTGGTTCAACAAGACTCACATCCTGCCCCCCTGCGTCTCTCAGCCACATCCAGGGCCGGCGCTACCCGCTCAGCAAGGTCCTGCAAAGCAGGGAGGCGCTGGGTCAGAGAGGCGCTCTCCCCGCTCTGCGACCTTGCTCTGATGTGCGCTGTTGATGCCGGCTGCCAGCGCCTGTCACTCTGACAGACGACAGCAGCGGCACCTCACTGATGGAGCCGCTCCTCTCCGTGTCTCCTCACTGATGGAGCCGCCCCTTTCCCTGCCTCCTCACTGATGGAGCCGTCCCTCTCCCTGCCTCCTCACTGATGGAGCCGCCCAGCGCTGTGTAGGAGCCCGCAGCCGGCAGCAGTGTAGTGAGTCACACTGACTCATTACACGCTGCCGCCACTGAGCTACATGTTCTAACAGAGAAAGCCTCACTGGCACTGGTCCCCGGCGCCAGTGAGAGGGTGATCAGTCACATCACCCTTCATCTCTGCACCGCACTACTGCTGCAGCTCTCAGCTTCCTGGTCTCCGTGTAACGTGTTGGCCCTCACTGCATGCTGGGACATACGGGGGAGGGAGGAGGGGGAGTCTCGGCAGCAGTCTGTGGTGTGTGTACTGAAGAGTGAGTCAGTGCACTCAGCCCCTGCAGTGAGGACCCTTGATGGAGCTAGAGCCAGGAGGTGCACAGTGTGAAAGTGTGGAAAAAGAAAACACATGGAAAGTAAAGAGTGTGTGTTTAGCTATGGGTGTGTGTGTTTCTGCATATACTGTATATGTATTTTCCTATGTCTGTTTAGGTGTGTGTGTTTAGCTATGTGTGTTTTTCTGTGTATACTGTATATGCATTTTGCTATGTGTTTAGCTCTATGTATGTATGTATGTGTTTGTGTGTGTGTTTTCTGTGGGTGTATATCATACTTGCCTACCTGACCCTCTCCATGAGGGAGACAATACTCTGTTCCTGGACTTTCCTGGTAATGTATGATTGCCATCACCTGTGGTGAGCTAGTTAATTGATAAGAAAGGTGTTTCACCACAGGTGATGGCAATCATACATTACCAGGAAAGTCCAGGAACAGAGCATTTTCTCCCTCATGGAGAGGGTCAGGTAGGCAAGTATGGTGTATATGTGTTTTGCTGTGTGTGTGTTTTACTATGTGTGTGTATATCAATATCTACAGATGTAGCCACACTCATCCATCCCATGATGCGTACGCATCGCGGCATGGATGACGCCACTGGTGTGCCCATGTCTATGAATCGCGCATGTGTACTTCTATGGAGTGAACGGAGGCTGCGAATAGCCGCAGCACGGCGTTCACTGTCTGCTTGCCATGATGCGTATGCCGGTTCCTACACATTGCGGCAACAATGAGGCTGGCCACATCTTTATCTATCTATCTCACATTCCCGGTAGTAAATGTTGACGTGTGCATCTCTGTACTGTGTGGCGTACCGTGTATAAGCTTCTGTACTGTGCGGCCTACTGTGTATAAGCTTCTGTACTGTGTGGCGTACCGTGTATAAGCTTCTGTACTGTGCGGCCTACTGTGTATAAGCTTCTGTACTGTGTGGCGTACCGTGTATAAGCGTCTGTACTGTGTGGCGTACCGTGTATAAGCTTCTGTACTGTGTGGCGTACCGTGTATAAGCTTCTGTACTGTGTGGCATACCGTGTATAAACCTCTCAACTGTGTGGCGTAACGTGTATAAGCTTCTCTACTATAGGGCGTATTCAATTATGTGCCAAATTGGACCATGGGTATTCAATTGCGGGCGTTTTGAGCCAGATTTTAAATCTCTTTTCACCCATGAATTTTCCCCCTTTTTTTGTCGAATCGGCATGGGCGAAAACGCCCCCAAATTCGACAAAACTTGTAGATCGTCTGCAAATTCGCAGATTCACGTGGTTTTTGCCAGTGCCGGACTTTTCAACAAGTCAGAAAACCGGCACAGGCATTGAATAGGGCGAATCTAATTCACCCTAAAAACAGACGATAATTTGCCGATTTTTCGACTGGTCGAAAAATCTGGCAATAATTGAATACCCCCTATGTGTTTTAACATGTATAATCTTCTCTATTGTGTGGCGTACCCTGTATAGGGCTCTAAACTGTGGCGCAACATGTATAAGGCTCTCTACTGTGTGGTGTACCATGTATAAGCTTCTCTACTGTCTGGCGTACCCTGTATAAGGCTCTCTACTGAATGGCGCAACGTGTATAAGGCTCTCTACTGTGTGGCGTACCGTGTTTAAGCTTCTCTACTGTTGTGGCATACGGTGTATAAGGCTCTCTACTGTGTAGTGTAACGTGAATTGGGAGTACTATTGTGTGGCGACACACCTTATTAGTGAGACAAACCATATTTTGGCGGATGCTATTTCCCTATTTTTAATATGGGATGGGGCCCAATGCATATTGTTGCACCTGGACCCACTATTCTCTAGTTCCGCCACTGCGCCTGTCTGCCCAGGAAGACCACCGCACGCGTCCCTGCCCTCACCCTCTCTAACTCCCCCTCAACGTCCCTGCCCTCACCCTCCCTGTAACTCCCCCTCAGCATCCCTGCCCTCACCCTCCCTGTAACTCCCCCTCAGCATCCCTGCCCTCACCCTCCCTGTAACTCAGCATCCCTGCCCTCACACTCCCTGTAACTCCCCCTCAGCATCCTTGCCCTCACCCTCTCTGTAACTCTCCCTCAGCAACCCTGCCCTCACCCTCTCTGTAACTCTCCCTCAGCGTCCCTGCCCTCAACCCTCCCTGTATCTCCCCCTCAGCGTCCCTGCCCTCACCCTCCCTGTAACTCTCCCTCAGCGTCCCTGCCCTCAATCCCTGTAACTCCCCCTCAGCATCCTTGCCCTCACCCTCTCTGTAACTCTCCCTCAGCATCCCTGCCCTCACCCTCTGTAACTCTCCCTCAGCGTCCCTGCCCTCAACCCTCCCTGTAACTCCCCCTCAGTGTCCCTGCCCTCACCCTCCCTGTAACTCTCCCTCAGTGTCCCTGCCCTCACCCTCCCTGTAGCTCTCCCTCAGCGTCCCTGCCCTCACCCTCTCTGTAACTCTCCCTCAGCGTCCCTGGCCTCACCCTCCCTGTAACTCTCCCTCAGCGTCCCTGCCCTCACCCTCCCTGTAACTCCCTGTCACTGCCCTCACCCTCCCTGTAACCACCCTTCAGCGTCCCTGCCCTCACCCTCCCTGTAACTCCCTGTCACTGCCCTCACCCTCCCTGTAACCACCCTTTAACGTCCCTGCCCTCACCCTCCCTGTAACTCCCTGTCACTGCCCCTGCCTTCACTCTCCCGGTAAATCCCACTCTTTTGTGACGCACACTGACCCTTTAAGAGTTAAGAGAGGGAGGGCGCAATTTTATAGTTTGCAGGAGGGCGCCGAACACCCTAGCACCGGCCCTGGCCACACCATCATCTCCCTCTCGTGTCATCTCTCAGTCACACCATCACCACCCCCTGCATCATCTTTCAGCCACACCATCACCTCCTCCTGCAACGTTTCTCAGCACACCATCACCTCCCCCTGCGTCGTCATTCAGCACACCATCACCTCTCCCTGTGTCGTCATTCAGCACACGCCATCGCACTCTGTGTCTCTGTGTCCCCACCATGCGCCAGGAGCCCATACTGCTGCTGTCAGGGAGACTGCACCGCACCTGAGCTCCCTGTTCTGGTGGGGGGAGGGGGGCATTGAGACACACTGCAGGGGGGACATGGAGACACACACTGCTGATGGGAGGAGAGGGGAATGGAGACACACACTGCTGGTGGGGGGAAGGGGGCATGGAGACACACACATTGCTGGTGGGGGGAGGGTGCACGGAGACACACTGGTAGGGGGGATGTGGAGCATAGAGACACACACTGGAGGGGGAGGGGGGCATAAATTCACACACTGCTGGTGGGGGCATGGAGACACACTGGTTGAGGGAGGGGAACACGGAGACACACACACACACACACACACACACACACACACACACACACACACACACACTGCTGATGGAGGGTAGAAGGACATGGATACACACTGGTGTGGGGAGGGGGATATGGAAACACATGCTGCTGCTGGGGGTTATGTGGGGAGGGGGTTATGTAGACACACTGGTGGGGGAGAGGGGCATGGAGACACATGCACAGGGTCACACACAAACACAGAGGTGGCCTCACCTTGATGACTTGTATCCTCCAGCAGCTGCTCCCTCCTCTACCACGCTGCCTGCCAGGGCCCAGGAGAAAAGCTGTAGATGCCGCTTTAGCCCCGCCCCCTGCTCAGGTCAGATGAGCATGTGCTAGGCTCCACCAATCAGGGCTCAGCACATGCTCCTCTGACCCCCACTGTCAGCAGGTTACTCTCTGCTGCTGCTACTGCTCATTATCACAGAGCAGACACCCGGCTCTTCCCTAAAGCGGGAGGGCGGCATCAGCAGCACATTGACGGAGGCAGGCGGGTGGAGCAGGTACGATGCCCTGGCCGGCGGTGCCCCCTTCTGCTGGGCATGCCACGACGCCCAGGGCACATGCCTTGCTCGACCCGCCCCTCCCCCTCCCCTTAGTTATGCCTCTGATACTGAAAGAACACCAGGGACGTGCAGTCAGGGTAGGCAGTGCCAGGTTGGTTATGTCTAGAATATAAGCTGATGGTTTAAAGAGGCGCTTTGAGGGGTGTCCTGGGCCAGCGCGATCCCCCTAAACTGGTACAAAACAGCTAACAGGGGCTAATCCCGCTATTAGCATGCAAAACCTCAGGCCAGTATAATCAAATTGTGCAGGATGCAGCGCGCCATTACAGGGGGCGGGGCTTCTCCTCAGAGCGGATCCAGCACTCACCAGCGCCATTTTCTCCCTGCAGATCTTAGGAACATGACGCTGATAGGGAGCGCTGACCTCCACATAACTCCAGTTATCCTCTGCGGTACCAGGGTGTTACAGACAGGGATGGGGGAGTGTGTTTGTTAGTACTAATTAACCTATTACGGTTGGTTAGTCAGCGCTGGGCTTTTATCATAATAACTGCCCACCAGGGCGCTATGTGGCTGGCTCCTTATACTCTGTGCTTCTCTGCAGGTACTCTGGGGGGAAATTGTGTCTGACATTTTCCTATGTGGGTGTGTAAGTGTATATCCACGTTACCATGTCTAAGGAATCTGTGTTCTGTACTGCAGAGTGTTTATCTTCTCCTGAAGAGTCTATTCCATGTACTCAGAACTGCAATGTACTTTCCCAGCCTTCTGAATCAGAACCCCCATGGGTGGATTCTTTATGGGGCATGATATCCCAGATTTCAACTAGGATGTCACAGACTGAGAAATAAACACAGTTTTTGAGAAAATCTGTGGAAGATTTGGCACACTCAGCCCCCACTGCTTCGTCTAAGAAACCCCCTATGTACCCACAAAAACAAACACTTGCCCAGATAATGCAAGTTGACACTGATACCAACTCTGATACAGGGAACGGTGATGGGGATATGCAGGGGGAGGGGATGCGTCACTTGCTAAGGTGGTGCAACTAATGATTGAAGCCATTAGGGACATTTAACACATAACTGAGAAGGTACCTGAGCAGGTAGAGGTATCTTATTTTACAGGAAGTAAGAAATCCTCGCTTACCTTCCCGGCCTCCAAGGAGTTAAACTCTGTGTTTGAAAAAACCTGGGAAAACCCAGAGAAAAAATTCGAGATCCCAAAAAGGGTTCTCATTGCTTTCCCTTTTCCTGAAGAGGATAGAAAAAAGTGGGAAAACACCCCTATAGTTGACGCTTCTGTATCTAGGTTGTCAAAAAAGATGGTTTTACCCATTCCTGGTTCAACCACTTTGAAAGAGCCGACTGACCTCAAGATTGAGACTTCCCTCAAATCATTATACACAGCTACTGGTGTAGCTTTAAGGCCCACTATTGCTTGTGCGTGGAATTCTAAAGCCATAGTAAAGTGGTCAGGTACATTGCTAGAGGACTTAGATACTATGGATAGGAGTGACATTGAATTGTGTTTGCATCACATACAGGACTCTGCAGGGTTCATGGTGGAGGCCATGAAGGACCTTGGCATGCTGAATGCATGGGCTACTTCCATGGCGGTCTCGGCATGTAGAGGACTCTGGCTATGTCAGTGGACTGTGGATGCAGAATCCAAGAAGAGCGTGGAGAACCTACCCTTCACAGGTCAGGCTCTGTTTGGGGAAGCATTGGATGCGTGGATCTCCACGGCAACTGCGGGTAAGTCAACCTTTCTTCCCTCAGCAGCACTACCGGCTAGGAAGTCTTATCCTTTGCCTATGCTGCAGTCCTTTTCGGACCGCAAAATTAAAAAAATCCAAACCTCCTCCCACCTTGTAGAGGAGGTCAGGGAAAGTCCAGAAAACCTGCACCAACAGGTTTCCAGGAACAGAAACCAGGTTCTGTTTCCTCAAAATCTTCAGCATGACGGTGGACCTCTCAGCCTGGGGGTCGGACAGGTGGGAGCGAGGCTAAAAGCTTTTAGTCACGTATGGGCGTCTTCATGCCTAGACCCCTGGGTAAAGGATATTGTTGCCCAGGGATACAAACTGGAGTTTCAAGAACTCCCACCTCAAAGATTCTTCAAATCAGGCTTACCAGCTTCGCTGACAGAAAGTGCTATCCTACAGGAAGCCATTCAAAAATTGGTTCAAACAAATGTCATTGTTCCAGTTCCACCTCACCTACAACACAAGGGTTATTACTCAAACCTGTTTGTGGTACTGAAATCGGATGGTTCGGTAAGGCCGATATTAAACCTAAAGTCATTGGACCCCTACTTGAGGGAATTCAAATTCAAGATGGAGTCTCTGAGAGTGGTGATCTCAGGTCTGTAGGAGGGGGAATTCCTAGTATGCCTGGATATCAAGGATGCCTACCTTCACATCCCGATCTGGCCACCTCACCAGGCTTATCTCAGATTTGCAATGTTGGATTGTCACTATCAGTCCCAGGCACTGCCATTTGGCCTCTCCACAGCACTGAGGATGTTCATCAAGGTCATGGCAGAAATTATGTTACTCCACCGCAGAGAGTGAATATAATTCCATATCTGGACGATCTGCTGATAAAAGCGTCTTCCAAGGAGAGGATGTTGCAGAGTATTGCTCTCTCAACTTGACTACTCCAGGATCATGGGTAGATCCTGAACCTTCCAAAGCCACATTTGGAGCCGACAAGGAGACTACCCTTCCTGGGGATGATACTCGACACGGAAGTGCAGAGGGTGTTTCTACTGGAGGAGAAAGCGTTGGTGATCCAATCAATGGTCCGGGATGTCTTGAAGCCAGCCCGGGTATCGGTTCATCAGTGCATTCACCTTCTGGGTAAGATGGTTGCCTCCTACAAGGCTCTACAGTACAGAAGATTCCATGTGAGGTTCTTCCAATTAGATCTCCTAGACAAATGGTCAGGATCAGATCTTCACATGCACCAGTGGATACGCTTGTCGCCGAAAGCCAGAATTTCACTCCTCTGGTGGCTGCAAACTTCTCACCTACTCAAAGGCCGCAGGTTCGTGATTCTGAATTGGATCCTTCTAACCACAGATGCAAGTCTCAGAGGTTGAGGAGCAGTTACCCAAGGGGAAAACTTCCAAGGAAAGTGGTCAAGTCTGGAATCGATCCTTCCAATAAACATTCTGGAACTACGGGCCATACACAATGGCCTCCTACAAGCGGCACATCTTCTGCAAAATCAGGCAATTCAGGTTCAGTTGGGCAATGTAATGGCAGTGTCCTACATAAACCGACAGGGCGGAATGAAGAGCAGAGCGGCTATGTCAGAGGTAACAAGAATCCTCCTTTGGGCAGAAAAGCATGCGGAGGCACTGTCAGCCATCTTCATTCCGGGAGTGGACAACTGGGAAGCGGACTTCCTCAGCAGACACAATCTCCATCCAGGAGAATTGGGCCTCCACCCGGAGGTGTTCGCAGAGGTGACAAACCGATGGGGTGTACCTCCGGTAGACATGATGGCCTCTCACCTAAACAAGAAGCTTCGGAGGTACTGTTCCAGGTCGAGAGACCCACACGCAGTGGCGGTGGACACACTGGTAACTCCGTGGACGTACCGGTCAGTGTATGTGTTCCCTCCACTTCCACTCATCCCAAGGATTATCAAACTCATAAAAAGAACAAGAGTTCAGGTGATCCTCATTGCTCCGGACTGGCCAAGAACAGCTTGGTACGCAGATCTTCTGGAATTACTACTGGTAGAGCTGAAGCCTCTTCCTCTTTACGGGGACCTTCTACAACAGGGGCCGTTCACCTATCAAGACTTACCACAGCTACATTTGACAGCGTGGAGGTTGAACGCTAGATCTTAGCTCGGAAGGGCATTCCGAAAAAAGGTCATTCCTACCCTGATGCATGCTAGGAAGGGAGTAACGTCAAAACATTACCATCGGATTTGCAAAAAGTATGTGATTTGGTGTGAATCCAAGACGTTTCCTACGGTGGAGTTTCAACTGGGATGTTTCCTCCTCTTTCTGCAGGCTGGTGTGGATGTGGGCCTATGCTTGGACTCCATCAAGGTCCAGATTTCGGTCTTGTCCATTTTCTTCCAGAAACAATTGGCTGCTCTCCCTGAGGTTCAGACTTTCATGAAAGGAGTTCTGCACATCCAACCACCCTTTGTGCCTCCTACGGCACCTTGGGATCTTAATGTGGTGCTATAGTTCCTGCAATCAGATTGTTTCGAACCTTTACAGGAGGTGGATGTAAAGTTTCTTACTTGGAAGACAGTCACACTGTTGGCATTGGCATCTGCAAGACGTGTGTCTGAATTAGGGGCAGTGTCGTACAAGAGCCCCTACTTGATTTTCCATAAAGATAGGGCTGAACTCAGGACGCGTCAGCAATTTCTTTCAAAGGTTGTGTCGGCTTTTCATATCAACCAGCCTATTGTGGTGCCAGTGGCTACTGACACCTTAATTACATCGAAGTCCCTGGATGTTGTGCGGGCTTTGAAAATATATGTGAAGAGAACTTCTCGTCACAGGAAATCAGACGCTCTCTTTGTCCTTTATGATCCCAACAAGAATGGGTGTCCTGCTTCTAAGCAGACAGTTTCTCACTGGATCAGATTCACTATCCAGCATGCTTATTCTACGGCAGGCTTGCCGTGTCCAAAATCTGTTTTGGCCCACTCTACTCATAAAGTGGGTTCTTCCTGGGCGGCTGCCCGGGGTGTCTCGGCTTTACAACTTTGCCGAGCAGCTACTTGGTCAGGGTCAAACACATTTGCTAAGTCCTACAAGATCGATACTTTGGCCTCTGAGGACCTAAAGTTTGGTCAGTCTTTTCTGCAGGAACCTCAGCACTCACCCTCCCATACTGGGAGCTTTGGTACATCCCCATGGTACTAAAATGGTCCCCAGCATCCTCTAGGACGTAAGAGAAAATAGGATTTTAATACCTACCTGTAATTCCTTTTCTCATAGTCCGTAGAGGATGCTGGGCGCCCTCCCAGTGCTTCATATTCCTGCATTGTTACTTGGTTCAGTATTGTTGGTTCAGCCATTGCTGAATTGTTCCGACTTGGTTAGCTTGGCTTTCCTTTTGTTGTATGTGTGAGCTGGTGTGAATCTCACCACTATCTGTGTATTTCCTTCTCTCGAAGTATGTCCGTCTCCTCGGGCACAGTTTCTAGACTGAGTCTGGTAGGAGGGGCATAGAGGGAGGAGTCAGCCCACATTATTAATCTCTTAAAGTTCCCATGGCTCCTAGTGGACCCATCTATACCCCGTAGGGGGTCATTCCGAGTTGACCGCTAGCTGCCGTTGTTCGCAGCGCAGCGATCATGCTAAAAATCAGCATATCTGCACATGCGTATGCACCGCAATGCGCAGGCGCGTCGTACAGGTACAATGAGCATTGTGGGTTTGCACTAACGAACATTCCTGTCGCACGGCTGAACGCAGGAAGATTGACATGAAGTGGGCGTTTCTGGGTGTCAACTGACCGTTTTCAGGGAGTGTTTGGCAAAAAGCAGGCGTGGCTGAAAAAACGCAGGCGTGGCTGGGCGGGTGTGTGACGTCAAAAGCCGTCCCTTTATTATTAGAATCAACGCACACGAAGAGTAACTACAGGGCTGGTCTTGTTTTGCACAAAAAGATTTTGCAGGCGCTCTGCTGCACAGGTGTTCGCACTTCTGCAAAGCGAAAATACACTCCCCAGTGGGCGGCGACAATGCGGTTGCATGGCTGCTAAAAACTGCTAGCGAGCGATCAACTTAGAATGACCCCCATGGTACTAAAGTGGACCCCAGCATCCTCTACGGACTACGAGAAAAGGATTTACTGGTAGGTAATTAAAATCCTATCTTCATTACTTAGATAATCTATTAGCAGAAACTCCAATAGTTAGTTAAAATAAACACATTTATATAACGTAGATGAATATATAAAAATAAAAATTGGTATAGATATGGATTGGTATGGACCGATATTCGGAATTTGTAACCATGTGGCTCTATTGCATATAAGGAGTCTGTGCACTATTTAAATTTTGTTAGGGACATATAGACCTGTTTCCCTCACTGTTCTTCCCTTTGTCTATCTCCTGTTTGTCATGTATACTTTGTATTTTGTCATCGCTTGATGTGCTGACTGTTGTTAATTAAAAATGAACAAAAATGTTTCTATCTTTGACTTTGTATATACTGTAGTTCTTTAGGCTATTGCTTATAATGAAGGCCATTGGACACTCTTTTTGCTTAATATTAATATGTGTAATAGAGAATAACAAAATATAGCACAAGGAAGAAGTGCCACACTAGCATTGGCATTTCTGTAATGGGTGCAATGTGTGTGTTGCACACGGGCCCCTGGGTCCAGGGGGGGACCACACTGCACACACTGCACCCATCATTTTATGTGCGGTAGTCAAATTGGTCACCGGGACTTTGCAGGCGCCATGCTTGGTTGCTAGGGAAATTGTATGACTAAACTTCAGTGGGTCTATGGTTACTAGGAGCCACATGATTTGCTCCCTGCTCTTTATAGTGCAGGGAGCACAATACAGTACTTCTGTGTCAATTATGGTGCACTTATAGTATACTGGTTTCACTGTATCTTGTCCTGATTCTGGTTCTGACCCCTGCTATGGAACCTGACTACCCTTTAAGTTTTTAAGTTGATGTTGCCATCTTGGCATTTGCTTTGGACCACAACTAATTACAGGATAATTTCCTACTCAGATCTATACCTACCTACTCTCCTTGAAGATGCAGGAGAAACCCAATTTTTTGGTTAGTCCCGAGACCCCAGGAAGAGTGGGTTGATCCCCCAAATTCCACCCACTTCTCAATTCTGCCATGAAGGGGACAAGGCTAAATGACTCAAAGAGCCTGGTCTCACCCCCGAAGTGATCATATGTGCTAGCGGCGCGTCAATACGCTGCGGCTGCAGTGCTCGTGTCTAGGGGGAAGCAGGGATCGTTACCTCTCCTGATCGCTGGTTCATCGGCCATGGGGATCCATTACTCACGGCAGAATCTTCTGGCGCAGGGAGCGGGTGTCTTCGTGGAAGCTGGCCTGGTGTTCAACGCTGTGCCTTTGGTCACGTCCCCGGCTTCTGGCGCCGCGCCTCCGGATGGCGATGCTGGGGTCATCTGGATGTTTCCGGCTGTGTCTACTGCTTCTGGCACTGCGTCCCTGGGTGATGATGCCGGGGTCACCGGGGCAGCGGCTTCATGCGCTGGGGCTCCTCCTGCTGTAGATGGCATCCAGGGGGAGAGCTCCTCTCATCCCAGAGGGCAGAGAGGAGATACGAATGAGCTGAGGGGAGAGTCGGCAGGTGTACCTCCTGTGGCTACTGGCAGTACCAGGGGAGAGAGCTTCCATCACCGCAGCTGGCGGAGGGGAGAACATCGGAGCCGTGGAGGGGCCAGGTACTGGGAGTTGAGGCAGAGCTGGCAGCAACACCAGCAGTTGAGTCGGCATCCCCGCAGGCTGAGGAAACAGAAGAGGGGTAAGATAGATGGCCTTTTGGAAAGAATGAGGCATCGGCCCTTTTAACTCCCCTTTGCCTAGTATATTTTTGGCAAATGTGAGATCTCTCACTAACAAGCTGGATGAGATTAGGCTGGGAATTGCCTGCAACCGGACATTTGCTAACTGCTCCCTGTTGATATTTACTGAGACTTGGTTAGGGGTGAATGACCCGGACTGTCCTTTTGAGCTACCTGATAGGACTTTGTTTAGAGTCGACAGGACTTTGGAGTCTGGAAAGAAAAAAGGCGGTGGTCTTTGTATATACATCCATGATAGATGGTGCTCTAATGCGGATCTAATTAAGACCTTTTGTTCTGCTGATCTGGAACTTATGTTAATGCGGTTAGGCCATTTTCTGCTGCGGGGTACACTGGGCTCCACAAGGATAGACATTGGGGTGTAGAGTAGGATCTTGATCCGAAGCACCAACAGGCTCAAAAGCTTTGACCTTCTTCCCAAGATGCATAGCGCCGCCTCCTATATCACCCCGCCTACGTGCACAGGAGCTCAGTTTGTAGTTGGTGCTTGCAGTGCAAGCATGTAACAGGAAGAGCTGCTCACAGCAGCTCTATAAAAGCTTTTTCTGAGGAAAAAAAGAAGACTACAAGGGCTGCAGCAGAGGCACAGATTGTGCTGGATGTCAGTAGACATTGCCTGCTGCAGCTACATCTCTCCCCCAGTGGCGCTGTACACTCCCGAGCCCTGGTTGCCGGGTACCTACAGCAGAGGCTCTGGTTTTCTTCACGTTAGACACACACGGCTGGGGCTCTCCAGGATCGCGTGGCTGCGCTTCGGGAGGTGGTAAGTGGGTGCCGCTTGCGGGACCCGGTCTTTATCGCGATCCGGCGCGGTCAGTGGGAGGTGGGCCACGCGCGCTGGCGGTGGACACTGTGGCAGTACAGGCGATCCCACTAGATCACCAGGGCATGGGCGCAGGTCAGGTTTTCTCTCTAAACCGATTTTTATATCGCCCACAGTACCTGATGGTTTTGCCAGCAGAGGGGATAAGGCTTAGAACTGAAGCCCCTCCCCCAGCCCCAGGGCGCCATTTCCAGCAAGTGTTCCTGCCCTGGAGCTGCATTTCTGTCTTTTCCTCACTCCCTGTCAGTGTCTGCGGCGCCATTATTCCTCAGTTCACTGTTCCTGGGACTGCTTGGGCAAATCCTCCTATGTAAAGCCGCCTGGTTGTCAGAGCTGTGCCTTTACATGACACTTAAGTATTCTACCTGCCTTTTTAGACAGTGATAGTTAAGAAAGAGTGCATTTAGTCAGGGTTTTATAGTACAATTACCCTGTGATATACATCCAGTTCTTACTGTGTACTTTTATATCTATTGTTATATAGCTGTGTAAGCTAGTCCAGTGCAGTATTATTGTCAGTAATAATCTCTGCATTGTACAAACTGTGACTTTCTGTGTGCGCATTTGATAGCTGAGTGGTGTCCATTTCGTGTCTTTCACTAAACCTGCTATACCTATATTCCATACAGGGCCGGTTCTAAGAGTTGTGGCGCCCCGGGCAAAATATGGGGGCGTGGCTTCAATTGGGGGCGTGGTCATGACGCTGCAAGAAAATAAATAAATAAATAAAAAGAATACTTACCATCCCCGTTCCTGATCCAGACCCCCTCCGCCGGCGGCACCGCTCTTCTCCCCTCTCTCTTCTCTTCGATCTATGGGAGAGACGTTATTACGTCTCTCCCATAGAACAGCATAGACACTAGAGGTCAATTATGACCCCTAGTGTCTGTGCCACTATGCTGTGCGGTGCGCGATGACGTCATCGCGCATCGCACAGCAAAGGTCCTCTACACGAAGGGAAACTAGACCGTAGTGTCTAGTTTCCCTTCATGGAGAGGACCTTTGCTGTGCGGTGCGCGATGACGTCATCGCGCACCGCACAACTAAGGTCCTTTCAATGAAGGGAAACTAGACGCTACGCGTCTGGTTCCCTTCAAAGCGGGGGGGGCACAGCAGGGCACTGCGGGGGGCACAGTGGCGGATCTTGCCCTGGTGCGGCGCCCTCCAGAAGGCGGCGCCCTGGGCAAAAGTACCGCTTGCCCGTGGCAAGAACCGCCACTGATTCCATAACCTGAGGGGGCTTGGTGCGTCAGGTGTTATCTAATATAGGATTTTCACAAAGATATACTGTGTTACGTATTTTTCTCTGTGATTTAGTCACCATATCGCTCCTTTATCTCTGCTAGTGCTGACTACACTGCGCAGGGTTTTGGGTTTAGAGGTATAGTGCTGCTGATAATTGTACTGTGTTACCTCATACTGCAAGTTATATCATGTCTGCTTCTGAGGGTAACGGTTCTGGGGCGGAACACACTGCTGGTGTTGCTGAAGCCACAGACACATATGAGGAGAATATAGCAGCTGTGGGCTCTGGTTCTGGGGGCTCCTTGCCCCCTAGTGGGACTGTGGCAGCGGAGGCACATACTGACCCACCGTGGGCCGCTTTTTCCACGCTTCTGCATACGCTAGTTCATAAACTAATACCCCCTATGGGACCCCCAATGCCGGTATGTGGTCCCTGCAGCTAACCCGCCGTGGCCGGACGATTTATCTGCTCAAATAAAGAAGTTGAACCAGTCCTTGACTACTAAAAAGTCTGACCAACGCTCGCCTAAGTCCAAGAGGTCCTCTAAGCGAGCACTTGTCTCCTCACAATCCACTGCTGTCAATGACACCTCGTCTGATGAAGACGGCACATATACTGACCCCACAGGTTCTGACTCAGATACGGCTGATGGGGAGGGTAGTTCACATTAGAGATGAGCGCCTGAAATTTTTCGGGTTTTGTGTTTTGGTTTTGGGTTCGGTTCCGCGGCCGTGTTTTGGGTTTGAACGCGTTTTGGCAAAACCTCACCGAATTTTTTTTGTCGGATTCGGGTGTGTTTTGGATTCGGGTGTTTTTTTCCAAAAACACTAAAAAACAGCTTAAATCATAGAATTTGGGGGTCATTTTGATCCCAAAGTATTATTAACCTCAAAAACCATAATTTACACTCATTTTCAGTCTATTCTGAATACCTCACACCTCACAATATTATTTTTAGTCCTAAAATTTGCACCGAGGTCGCTGTGTGAGTAAGATAAGCGACCCTAGTGGCCGACACAAACACCGGGCCCATCTAGGAGTGGCACTGCAGTGTCACGCAGGATGTCCCTTCCAAAAAACCCTCCCCAAACAGCACATGACGCAAAGAAAAAAAGAGGCGCAATGAGGTAGCTGTGTGAGTAAGATTAGCGACCCTAGTGGCCGACACAAACACCGGGCCCATCTAGGAGTGGCACTGCAGTGTCACGCAGGATGGCCCTTCCAAAAAACCCTCCCCAAACAGCACATGACGCAAAGAAAAAAAGAGGCGCAATGAGGTAGCTGACTGTGTGAGTAAGATTAGCGACCCTAGTGGCCGACACAAACACCGGGCCCATCTAGGAGTGGCACTGCAGTGTCACGCAGGATGTCCCTTCCAAAAAACCCTCCCCAATCAGCACATGATGCAAAGAAAAAGAAAAGAAAAAAGAGGTGCAAGATGGAATTGTCCTTGGGCCCTCCCACCCACCCTTATGTTGTATAAACAAAACAGGACATGCACACTTTAACCAACCCATCATTTCAGTGACAGGGTCTGCCACACGACTGTGACTGATATGACGGGTTGGTTTGGACCCCCCCCAAAAAAGAAGCAATTAATCTCTCCTTGCACAAACTGGCTCTACAGAGGCAAGATGTCCACCTCATCTTCACCCTCCGATATATCACCGTGTACATCCCCCTCCTCACAGATTATCAATTCGTCCCCACTGGAATCCACCATCTCAGCTCCCTGTGTACTTTGTGGAGGCAATTGCTGCTGGTCAATGTTTCCGCGGAGGAATTGATTATAATTCATTTTAATGAACATCATCTTCTCCACATTTTCTGGATGTAACCTCGTACGCCGATTGCTGACAAGGTGAGCGGCGGCACTAAACACTCTTTCGGAGTACACACTTGTGGGAGGGCAACTTAGGTAGAATAAAGCCAGTTTGTGCAAGGGCCTCCAAATTGCCTCTTTTTCCTGCCAGTATAAGTACGGACTGTGTGACGTGCCTACTTGGATGCGGTCACTCATATAATCCTCCACCATTCTATCAATGTTGAGAGAATCATATGCAGTGACAGTAGACGACATGTCCGTAATCGTTGTCAGGTCCTTCAGTCCGGACCAGATGTCAGCATCAGCAGTCGCTCCAGACTGCCCTGCATCACCGCCAGCGGGTGGGCTCGGAATTCTGAGCCTTTTCCTCGCACCCCCAGTTGCGGGAGAATGTGAAGGAGGAGATGTTGACAGGTCGCGTTCCGCTTGACTTGACAATTTTGTCACCAGCAGGTCTTTCAACCCCAGCAGACCTGTGTCTGCCGGAAAGAGAGATCCAAGGTAGGCTTTAAATCTAGGATCGAGCACGGTGGCCAAAATGTAGTGCTCTGATTTCAACAGATTGACCACCCGTGAATCCTTGTTAAGCGAATTAAGGGCTGCATCCACAAGTCCCACATGCCTAGCGGAATCGCTCCCTTTTAGCTCCTTCTTCAATGCCTCCAGCTTCTTCTGCAAAAGCCTGATGAGGGGAATGACCTGACTCAGGCTGGCAGTGTCTGAACTGACTTCACGTGTGGCAAGTTCAAAGGGCATCAGAACCTTGCACAACGTTGAAATCATTCTCCACTGCACTTGAGACAGGTGCATTCCACCTACTATATCGTGCTCAATTGTATAGGCTTGAATGGCCTTTTGCTGCTCCTCCAACCTCTGAAGCATATAGAGGGTTGAATTCCACCTCGTTACCACTTCTTGCTTCAGATGATGGCAGGGCAGGTTCAGTAGTTTTTGGTGGTGCTCCAGTCTTCTGTACGTGGTGCCTGTACGCCGAAAGTGTCCCGCAATTTTTCTGGCCACCGACAGCATCTCTTGCACGCCCCTGTCGTTTTTTAAAAAATTCTGCACCACCAAATTCAAGGTATGTGCAAAACATGGGACGTGCTGGAATTTGCCCATATTTAATGCACACACAATATTGCTGGCGTTGTCCGATGCCACAAATCCACAGGAGAGTCCAATTGGGGTAAGCCATTCCGCGATGATCTTCCTCAGTTGCCGTAAGAGGTTTTCAGCTGTGTGCGTATTCTGGAAAGCGGTGATACAAAGCGTAGCCTGCCTAGGAAAGAGTTGGCGTTTGCGAGATGCTGCTACTGGTGCCGCCGCTGCTGTTCTTGCGGCGGGAGTCCATACATCTACCCAGTGGGCTGTCACAGTCATATAGTCCTGACCCTGCCCTGCTCCACTTGTCCACATGTCCGTGGTTAAGTGGACATTGGGTACAACTGCATTTTTTAGGACACTGGTGAGTCTTTTTCTGACGTCCGTGTACATTCTCGGTATCGCCTGCCTAGAGAAGTGGAACCTAGATGGTATTTGGTAACGGGGGCACACTGCCTCAATAAATTGTCTAGTTCCCTGTGAACTAACGGCGGATACCGGACGCACGTCTAACACCAACATAGTTGTCAAGGACTCAGTTATCCGCTTTGCAGTAGGATGACTGCTGTGATATTTCATCTTCCTCGCAAAGGACTGTTGAACAGTCAATTGCTTACTGGAAGTAGTACAAGTGGGCTTACGACTTCCCCTCTGGGATGACCATCGACTCCCAGCGGCAACAACAGCAGCGCCAGCAGCAGTAGGCGTTACACGCAAGGATGCATCGGAGGAATCCCAGGCAGGAGAGGACTCGTCAGAATTGCCAGTGACATGGCCTGCAGGACTATTGGCATTCCTGGGGAAGGAGGAAATTGACACTGAGGGAGTTGGTGGGGTGGTTTGCGTGAGCATGGTTACAAGAGGAAGGGATTTACTGGTCAGTGGACTGCTTCCGCTGTCACCCAAAGTTTTTGAACTTGTCACTGACTTATTATGAATGCGCTGCAGGTGACGTATAAGGGAGGATGTTCCGAGGTGGTTAACGTCCTTACCCCTACTTATTACAGCTTAACAAAGGGAACACACGGCTTGACACCTGTTGTCCGCATTTCTGGTGAAATACCTCCACACCGAAGAGCTGATTTTTTTGGTATTTTCACCTGGCATGTCAACGGCCATATTCCTCCCACGGACAACAGGTGTCTCCCCGGGTGCCTGACTTAAACAAACCACCTCACCATCAGAATCCTCCTGGTCAATTTCCTCCCCAGCGCCAGCAACACCCATATCCTCCTCATCCTGGTGTACTTCAACACTGACATCTTCAATCTGACTATCAGGAACTGGACTGCGGGTGCTCCTTCCAGCACTTGCAGGGGGCGTGCAAATGGTGGAAGGCGCATGCTCTTCACGTCCAGTGTTGGGAAGGTCAGGCATCGCAACCGACACAATTGGACTCTCCTTGTGGATTTGGGATTTCGAAGAATGCACAGTTCTTTGCTGTGCTGCTTTTGCCAGCTTGAGTCTTTTCATTTTTCTAGCGAGAGGCTGAGTGCTTCCATCCTCATGTGAAGCTGAACCACTAGCCATGAACATAGGCCAGGGCCTCAGCCGTTCCTTGCCACTCCGTGTGGTAAATGGCATATTGGCAAGTTTACGCTTCTCCTCCGACAATTTTATTTTAGGTTTTGGAGTCCTTTTTTTACTGATATTTGGTGTTTTGGATTTGACATGCTCTGTACTATGACATTGGGCATCGGCCTTGGCAGACGACGTTGCTGGCATTTCATCGTCTCGGCCATGACTAGTGGCAGCAGCTTCAGCACGAGGTGGAAGTGGATCTTGATCTTTCCCTAATTTTGGAACCTCAACATTTTTGTTCTCCATATTTTAATAGGCACAACTAAAAGGCACCTCAGGTAAACAATGGAGATGGATGGATTGGATACTAGTATACAATTATGGACGGGCTGCCGAGTGCCGACACAGAGGTAGCCACAGCCGTGAACTACCGCACTGTACTGTGTCTGCTGCTAATATATAGACTGGTTGATAAAGAGATAGTATACTCGTAACTAGTATGTATGTATAAAGAAAGAAAAAAAAACCACGGTTAGGTGGTATATACAATTATGGACGGGCTGCCGAGTGCCGACACAGAGGTAGCCACAGCCGTGAACTACCGCACTGTACTGTGTCTGCTGCTAATATATAGACTGGTTGATAAAGAGATAGTATACTCGTAACTAGTATGTATGTATAAAGAAAGAAAAAAAAAACACGGTTAGGTGGTATATACAATTATGGACGGGCTGCCGAGTGCCGACACAGAGGTAGCCACAGCCGTGAACTACCGCACTGTACTGTGTCTGCTGCTAATATAGACTGGTTGATAAAGAGATAGTATACTCGTAACTAGTATGTATGTATAAAGAAAGAAAAAAAAACCACGGTTAGGTGGTATATACAATTATGGACGGGCTGCCGAGTGCCGACACAGAGGTAGCCACAGCCGTGAACTACCGCACTGTACTGTGTCTGCTGCTAATATATAGACTGGTTGATAAAGAGATAGTATACTCGTAACTAGTATGTATGTATAAAGAAAGAAAAAAAAACCACGGTTAGGTGGTATATACAATTATGGACGGGCTGCCGAGTGCCGACACAGAGGTAGCCACAGCCGTGAACTACCGCACTGTACTGTGTCTGCTGCTAATATAGACTGGTTGATAAAGAGATAGTATACTCGTAACTAGTATGTATGTATAAAGAAAGAAAAAAAAACCACGGTTAGGTGGTATATACAATTATGGACGGGCTGCCGAGTGCCGACACAGAGGTAGCCACAGCCGTGAACTACCGCACTGTACTGTGTCTGCTGCTAATATATAGACTGGTTGATAAAGAGATAGTATACTCGTAACTAGTATGTATGTATAAAGAAAGAAAAAAAAACCACGGTTAGGTGGTATATACAATTATGGACGGGCTGCCGAGTGCCGACACAGAGGTAGCCACAGCCGTGAACTACCGCACTGTACTGTGTCTGCTGCTAATATATAGACTGGTTGATAAAGAGATAGTATACTCGTAACTAGTATGTATGTATAAAGAAAGAAAAAAAAAAACCACGGTTAGGTGGTATATACAATTATGGACGGGCTGCCGAGTGCCGACACAGAGGTAGCCACAGCCGTGAACTACCGCACTGTACTGTGTCTGCTGCTAATATATAGACTGGTTGATAAAGAGATAGTATACTCGTAACTAGTATGTATGTATAAAGAAAGAAAAAAAAACCACGGTTAGGTGGTATATACAATTATGGACGGGCTGCCGAGTGCCGACACAGAGGTAGCCACAGCCGTGAACTACCGCACTGTACTGTGTCTGCTGCTAATATATAGACTGGTTGATAAAGAGATAGTATACTCGTAACTAGTATGTATGTATAAAGAAAGAAAAAAAAACCACGGTTAGGTGGTATATACAATTATGGACGGGCTGCCGAGTGCCGACACAGAGGTAGCCACAGCCGTGAACTACCGCACTGTACTGTGTCTGCTGCTAATATATAGACTGGTTGATAAAGAGATAGTATACTCGTAACTAGTATGTATGTATAAAGAAAGAAAAAAAAACCACGGTTAGGTGGTATATACAATTATGGACGGGCTGCCGAGTGCCGACACAGAGGTAGCCACAGCCGTGAACTACCGCACTGTACTGTGTCTGCTGCTAATATATAGACTGGTTGATAAAGAGATAGTATACTCGTAACTAGTATGTATGTATAAAGAAAGAAAAAAAAACCACGGTTAGGTGGTATATACAATTATGGACGGGCTGCCGAGTGCCGACACAGAGGTAGCCACAGCCGTGAACTACCGCACTGTACTGTGTCTGCTGCTAATATATAGACTGGTTGATAAAGAGATAGTATACTCGTAACTAGTATGTATGTATGTATAAAGAAAGAAAAAAAAACCACGGTTAGGTGGTATATACAATTATGGACGGGCTGCCGAGTGCCGACACAGAGGTAGCCACAGCCGTGAACTACCGCACTGTACTGTGTCTGCTGCTAATATATAGACTGGTTGATAAAGAGATAGTATACTCGTAACTAGTATGTATGTATAAAGAAAGAAAAAAAAACCACGGTTAGGTGGTATATACAATTATGGACGGGCTGCCGAGTGCCGACACAGAGGTAGCCACAGCCGTGAACTACCGCACTGTACTGTGTCTGCTGCTAATATATAGACTGGTTGATAAAGAGATAGTATACTCGTAACTAGTATGTATGTATAAAGAAAGAAAAAAAAACCACGGTTAGGTGGTATATACAATTATGGACGGGCTGCCGAGTGCCGACACAGAGGTAGCCACAGCCGTGAACTACCGCACTGTACTGTGTCTGCTGCTAATATATAGACTGGTTGATAAAGAGATAGTATACTCGTAACTAGTATGTATGTATAAAGAAAGAAAAAAAAACCACGGTTAGGTGGTATATACAATTATGGACGGGCTGCCGAGTGCCGACACAGAGGTAGCCACAGCCGTGAACTACCGCACTGTACTGTGTCTGCTGCTAATATATAGACTGGTTGATAAAGAGATAGTATACTCGTAACTAGTATGTATGTATAAAGAAAGAAAAAAAAACCACGGTTAGGTGGTATATACAATTATGGACGGGCTGCCGAGTGCCGACACAGAGGTAGCCACAGCCGTGAACTACCGCACTGTACTGTGTCTGCTGCTAATATATAGACTGGTTGATAAAGAGATAGTATACTCGTAACTAGTATGTATGTATAAAGAAAGAAAAAAAAAACACGGTTAGGTGGTATATACAATTATGGACGGGCTGCCGAGTGCCGACACAGAGGTAGCCACAGCCGTGAACTACCGCACTGTACTGTGTCTGCTGCTAATATAGACTGGTTGATAAAGAGATAGTATACTACTAATATTATATATACTGGTGGTCAGGTCACTGGTCACTAGTCACACTGGCAGTGGCACTCCTGCAGCAAAAGTGTGCACTGTTTAATTTTAATATAATATTATGTACTCCTGGCTCCTGCTATAACCTATAACTGGCACTGCAGTAGTGCTCCCCAGTCTCCCCCACAATTATAAGCTGTGTGAGCTGAGCAGTCAGACAGATATATAATATATATAGATGATGCAGCACACTGGCCTGAGCCTGAGCAGTGCACACAGATATGGTATGTGACTGACTGAGTCACTGTGTGTATCGCTTTTTTCAGGCAGAGAACGGATATATTAAATAAACTGCACTGTGTGTCTGGTGGTCACTCACTATATAATATATTATGTACTCCTGGCTCCTGCTATAACCTATAACTGGCACTGCAGTAGTGCTCCCCAGTCTCCCCCACAATTATAAGCTGTGTGAGCTGAGCAGTCAGACAGATATATATAATATTATTTATATATAGATAATAGATGATGCAGCACACTGGCCTGAGCCTGAGCAGTGCACACAGATATGGTATGTGACTGAGTCACTGTGTGCTGTGTATCGCTTTTTTCAGGCAGAGAACGGATTATAAATAAAACTGGTGGTCACTGGTCACTATCAGCAAAACTCTGCACTGTACTGAGTACTCCTAATGCTCCCCAAAATTAGTAAATCAAGTGTCTCTCTAATCTATTCTAAACGGAGAGGACGCCAGCCACGTCCTCTCCCTATCAATCTCAATGCACGTGTGAAAATGGCGGCGACGCGCGGCTCCTTATATAGAATCCGAGTCTCGCGATAGAATCCGAGCCTCGCGAGAATCCGACAGCGTCATGATGACGTTCGGGCGCGCTCGGGTTAACCGAGCAAGGCGGGAAGATCCGAGTCGCTCGGACCCGTGAAAAAAACCATGAAGTTCTGGCGGGTTCGGATTCAGAGAAACCGAACCCGCTCATCTCTAGTTCACATGTGGATGTTCCTGATCTTTTGGAGGCTATTAAGTTAATTCTGCAGATTACGGATGATCCCGAGCCATCCGTCCCTCCTAAGAAACCAGATAGGTTCAAGCGTCAGAAGGTGGTTAAACAAGTTTTACCTCACTCTGATCACCTAGTGGATATACGTCAGGAACCCTGGGAAAACCCGGGTACGAAGTTTGTGCCTCAAAAGAAGATGCTGGCTCGCTATCCCCTCGCGCCAGAGCTGTCTAAAAATTGGGAAACGCCTCCTCCAGTGGACTCACATGTGGCTAGGATGGTGGTTTCCTCAGCTCTACCTGTCACTACCGCCACGTCTCTAAAACAGCCTACGGATAAACGTGTGGAGGGTTGTCTGCAAGCGATTTACACCCTCACGGGTGCTGCACAAAGGCCCACTATTGCAGCTACATGGGCTGCAGAGGCTATTGAAGCATGGGCCTTGGAGTTAGAAGCTGAAATCTCCTCTGACCATGCTAGACAATGCTTGACATATATTGTCACAGCTTCTCGATATATTAAAGAGGCAGCTTCTGATGCCGGTATCCTAGCAGCCAAGGCCTCTACTACGTCAGTCCTGGCTCGCCGGATATTGTGGCTGAGATCCTGGTCTGTGGATCTGGACTCTAGAAAAACCCTGGAGGTACTCCCTTTCACGGGAGATATTCTGTTTGGGGAGGACTTAAATAAGATAGTGGCTGACTTGGCTACTGCCAAAACTGCCTGTCTGCCTAATACCGCTCCTTCTGTGTTGAAGGCTGAAGGTACGTCCTTTCGCCCCTTTCGTCCTTCAGGTACAGCAAAAGGTCAGGCATACCATAAGCAGGCCCGCACTTACAAATCTGGTATGCCGAAGCCCAAAAGAGCCTGGGCTGCCCGTCAGCCAGCTGCCAAGACCGATAAGCCTGCCGCATGACGGGGCCGGCTTCTAGGGTATACCAAGGAATGGTTGAAGACCAATTCAGATGCCTGGGTACGGGAAGTCGTCACTCGAGGTTACGCCATAGCCTACAAAAACCGACCCCCTCATCGATTTTGCCAGACAGACGTCCCTTTGGACCAGACAAAGGCAAAAACTCTACACTCGGTGGTACAGAGCCTCCTGGATACAGGAGTCGTAGTACAGGTGCCTCTTGCTCAGAGGGGCCGGGGGTACTATTCTCCGCTGTTTCTAGTCCCGAAACCGAATGGGTCCATTCTCAACCTCAAGGCATTGAACAGGTTTGTGAAGATTTCCAAGTTCCGTATGGAAACCCTTCGCTCTATAGTTCTGGCCTTGGAGCCTGGGGACTACATGGTCTCCTTGGACATACAGGATGCTTACCTGCATATTCCTATAGCAGTGTCACATCAGCAATACCTGAGGTTTGCTATTGGCATCATCCATTACCAGTTTCGGGCATTTCCTTTTGGTTTAACAACGGCTCCGCGAGTCTTCACCAAAGTTATGGCGGTGATGACGGTGGTACTCCGCCATCAAGGGGTCAGGATGCTGCTGTATCTGGACGACTTGATAATCCTAGCAAATTCCCTAGATCTTCTCCTACGTCATCTGGATATGACGTTCCGATTTCTACAAGCCCACGGGTGGCTCATAAACTGGAAGAAATCCTCCTTGGTCCCTGCTCAGAGCATGGTGCACCTGGTAGCGCTGTTGGACACTCACAACCAGAGGTTGTTCTTGTCTCAGGAGAAAGTCCTGAAGCTTCAGGACAGGATTCGTTGCTTCCTTTCTCGTCCGCAAGTGTCGATACATTCGGCGATGCAGGTGCTGGGCCTCAAGGTATCAGCATTCGACATGGTGGAGTATGCATAATTCCGTTATCGCCCCCTCCAGAGGCTGATTCTAGCCAAGTGGGACGGCCTGCCTCACCGGATCATATCTCACATGATCTTATTGACTCTGGAGGTCCGTCTGTCGCTGCTTTGGTGGCTCCTGGACCAACAATTGTGCAGGGGTCGTCCCTTCTGGATATCCAACTGGGTCCTGTTGACGACAGATGCCAGTCTAAGAGGTTGGGGCGCGGTGCTGGAGCAGCACTCCCTTCAGGGTCGGTGGACCAAGGAGGAATCTCTCCTCTCGATCAACATTCTGGAATTGCGGGCGGTCTTCAATGCGTTGAACCTGGCCCAGCATTTAATTCAGAACCGTCCTGTTCAAGTACAGTCGGACAACACCACCACAGTGGCCTACATAAATCATCAAGGCGGCACTCGAAGCCGTTTGGCAATGAAGGAAGTCTCACGGATTCTACATTGGGCAGAACAACATCTACTGGCCATATCGGCAATATTCATTCCGGGAGTCCTGAATTGGGAAGCGAACTTTCTCAGTCGTCAGGACGTGCATGCCGGCGAGTGGGGCCTCCATCCAGAAGTGTTTCAACTCCTCGTTGAAAAGTGGGGTCTTCCAGATGTGGATCTGATGGCGTCTCGACACAATCACAAGGTTTCGGTCTTCGGAGCAAGGACAAGGGCTCCTCAAGCAGCATTCGTGGATGCGCTAGCGGTGCCGTGGAGATTTCGGCTGCCGTACGTGTTCCCTCCGGTGTCACTCCTGCCCAGGGTAATTCGGAAGTTCAAGCAAGAAAAAGGAAATCTGCTTCTCATAGCTCCGGCGTGGCCCGGACGGCACTGGTTCTCAGACCTGCAGGGCCTGTCGTCAGAGCGTCCAATTCTACTTCCACAACGCCCAGACCTCCTCGTTCAGGGCCCCTGTGTCTACCAGGACCTAGCCTGACTGTCTTTGATGGCGTGGCTCTTGAAGCTTCCGTCTTGAGGGCTAAGAGTTTTTCTGAAGAGGTCATTAAAACTATGTTGCGGGCTCGGAAACCGGCTTCTGCTCGGATTTACGATAGGGTCTGGCATTCCTACTTTGTTTGGTGCGCATCTAACAATTATGACGCTTCCAAGTTTAGTACAGCTAAGCTTTTGGCTTTTCTGCAGCAAGGCCTAGAGTTAGGCCTGCATCTGGCCTCCCTCAAGGTTCATATTTCTGCCTTGTCGGTGTAGTTTCAGAGAAAAATTGCGACTTTGCCTGATGTTCATACTTTCACTCAGGGTGTGTTGCGTATCCAACCTCCCTATGTCCCGCCTGTGGCTCCTTGGGACTTGTCGGTGGTTCTGGAGGCGTTGCATGAACCTCCATTTGAACCCCTTGGTTCAGCTGACCTTAAGTGGCTTTCCTTTAAGGTGGTGTTCTTGCTGGCTATTGCCTCTGCTAGAAGAGTGTCAGATCTGGGTGCCTTGTCTTGTAGTTCCCCATATCTGATTTTTCACCGTGACCGGGCGGTTCTTAGGACTCGTCCCGGTTATTTACATAAGGTGGTTTCTTCGTTCCACCTTAATCAGGAGATTGTGGTTCCGGCCTTTGTCTCTCCTGATTTGTCTCCCAAAGAGCGGCCTTTGGATGTGGTACGGGCTCTCCGTAGCTATGTGAAGAGAACTGCTCCTGTTAGGAAATCTGATTCTCTCTTTATTCTGTTTGGATTTCACAAACAGGGCTGGCCTGCTCACAAGCAGACTTTGGCCAGATGGATTAGAATGGTGATTGCACATGCTTATGTAAGGGCTGGTCTGTCAGCTCCTGCTCACATTACGGCCCATTCTACTCTGTATGTTGGACCTTCTTGGGCGGCCCGCCGTGGTGCGACCCTTGAACAATTGTGTATGGCGGCTACGTGGTCCTCAGTGAACACGTTCATTAGGTTCTATGCCTTCGATACCGCCGCTTCCCAGGATGCTTCCTTTGGACACCGGGTACTTGTGCCCGGTACTGTGCGTCCCCTCCCATAAGGAACTGCTTTAGGACATCCCCAATGTCTATCCTTGTGGAGCCCAGTGTACCCCGCAGCAGAAAATGAGTTTTATGGTAAGAACTTACCTTTGTTAAAACTCTTTCTGCGAGGTACACTGGGCTCCACAAGGCGCCCACCCTGACGCACTTAGCTTCTTCGGGTTGGTATGACATTAGCCGCTGACACTTCTCCTGTCGGGAGAGTGTGGTGTTTGTGGCAACTGGCAGTTGTCGTCTCCTTTACTTGATACTGCATTGGGCTGGTTAACTAAACTGAGCTCCTGTGCACGGAGGCGGGGTGATATAGGAGGCGGCGCTATGCATCTTGGGAAGAAGGTCAAAGCTTTTGAGCCTGTTGGTGGTTTGGATCAAGATCCTACTCTACACCCCAATGTCTATCCTTGTGGAGCCCAGTGTACCTCGTAGAAAGAGTTTTAACAAAGGTAAGTTCTTACCATAAAACTCGTTTTATCTGCCTTGAGAATTTTCGGTGGTTTTTGTAGCCGCAGTGTATATTCCCCCGCAAGGGAGTGTCGCCTTGGCTTTAGATACGTTGCTTATTTCCTTCTCTAAACAACTGACTCTACACCCGGACTGTGCATTTATTGTTGCCGGAGATTTTAACCAGGCGAATTTAAGATCTGTGTTCCCCAAATTTGTACAGAATGTTTTGGTACCAAACCGGGGGGCTAATACTCTCGACCATATTTACACTAATGTTAAACATGCGTACAAATGTCTTTTGTGTTTTCATGTTGGGCAGTCCAATCACTCATCACTGTGGTTAATTCCCAAATATCTGTCAGTATTAGGGAGGAATCGACCAGTTACTAGGGAAGCTAAGATTTGACCAGAGGGAGCCTTATTAAGTCTGCAGGGCTGTTTTGAATGAACCGATTGGGATCAGTTCATTGAGGAGGCTATAGGGGACTTAGGTGTTGATATCGATCTACTGGCCTCAATGGTGTCACTGTATATAAATTGCTGTATAGAAAGTGTCACTAAGAGGAAGGTAGTTTGTGTTTTCTCTAACGACAAACCCTGGACGCTGGGAGGGGCGCCCTGGGCCAGCGCCGAACCCTACACTGTCCACTGCAAGTCTGTCGGGGTCTGCGGATCCAGGCCAGCGCAACTCCTCTGGCCAGTATAATCTATCAGTGTGCGGGAAGACAGCACCATTGAGGGGGCGGAGCTTTTCAGAGCGGATCCTGCAGCATTCAGCACCATTTTCTCCTGCCTGCACTTACTACAAGTGGAACCAGGTCCTTCCAGAGCAATCTCCAGCTGTCTGTACGGTACCAAGGGGGTTGTAGAAGGAGGGGTGGGGAGGCTGTGTACAGGCTGTGTCACCTATTAATGGACACAGCCAGCACTGGTAAGGGACTCCCTATACCTTTGATAGCGCTGTGTGTGGGTTGGCTCCAATCTCTGTGTCTCTCTGCCATTCTTGGGGGGAAACTCTGTCTTAACAATACCCTGTGTATTTGTGGGGTGTTTGAATGTGTGTGCAACATGTCTAGGGACACTGTTTCATATGCAGCAGAGGATTTGTCTTCCCAGGAAGACTCCATTCCATGTAATCAGGATTGCACTGTTTTAGCACAGATCCAGCTAGAGAGCCAGAATGGTTAGTCTCTCTGAGGGGGACTATTTCTCAGATTTCTGATAGAGTTGCTAGGACTGAGCATGCCACTCAAGTCCTCCAGTCCTCTATGGTTGTATGATCTGATACTGCCTCCTCGGGGTCCCCTGCGGTACATTCTCACAAACGTGCACTTGCAATTATGCAGGATGACACGACACCGACTCTGATGCTGCAGACGGTGACGGGGATGTGTCGAGGGGGACAGCATCACTTGCCAAGGGGGTGCAGTTGATGATTGAGGCTGTTAGGGATGTTTTACACATTTCGGACACAGCTCTGGAACAGGTGGAGGAGGCCTTCTTCACAGATCATAAGAAGCCCCCCCTCACTTTCCCGGCATCCAAAGAATTGAATGCTATCTTTGAAAGGCATGGGAACTCCGGAAAAGAAATTCCAGATTCCCAAGAGGGTCTTGGTGGCTTTTCCCTTCCCAGAGGAAGATAGGAAGAGATGGGATTCCCCGTCGATAGTCAACGCCTCTGTCTCCAGGCTGTCCAAACAGGTGGTATTACCGGTCCCGGGATCTACCGCGTTAAAGGACCCGGCAGATCGCAAGGTGGATGCTACACTGAAATCCATTTACACGGCTTCAGGGGCTATATTGCGGCCTACTAAAGCCTGTGCTTGGATTGCTAAAGCTATTGCCAGGTGATCAATCACTCTACACAAAGGTGACGTTGATTTATTTTTACGTAATATTCAGGATTCTGGAGGGTTCCTGGTGGATTCCATGAAGGACCTGGGTTCCATGGCTGCGGGGATCTCCTCCATGTCCGTCTCGGCTTGCAGAGGTCTCTGGCTGCGCAACTGGTCTGCGGACGCGGAATCCAGGATGTGTATGGAAGGCCTACTATACAAAGGTCAGGCTCTCTTTGGGGAGGCGCTGGATGCGTGGATTGCCACGGCTACCGTGGGTAAGTCTCCTTTTCTCCCCTCAGCTGCACCGGCTACGAAGAAGCCCTTTTCATCTAACACGTCACAGTCCTTTACGGCCCGCGAGGCCAAGAAAGAATAAGCCTTCGAACACCTTCTTCAGAGGTGGTCGTGCCAAAGGAAAGAAAACCGCTCCCGCAGGTTCCCAGACCCAGAAGCCCGCTTCTGGTACCCCTAAGTCCTCCGCATGACGGTGGACAGCTAGGCCTGGAGGAAGGTCAGGTGGGGGCAAGACTCCGGCAGTTCAGCCACGTTTGCGTGTCGTCGGGTCTGGACCCCTGGGTTTTGGATATAGAGTCCAGAGGGTACAGACTGGAGTTTCAAGATCCCCCGCCTCACCGTTTCTTCAAGTCAGACTTGCCAGTGCTGCTGGCAGACAGGACAATTCTTCTGGAGGGCATCAGAAAATTGGTGGTGTCAGATGTCATTGTTCTGGTCCCACTTCAGCAGCGGAACAAGGGTTATTATTCGCAACTTTTTGTGGTACCGAAACCGGATGGTTCGGTACGGCCTATTTTAAACTTAAAATCTTTGAACCCTTATCTCAAGGAGTTCAAATTCAAGATGGAATCTCTAAGAGCTGTCATCTCAGGACTGTTGGAGGGGGATTTCCTGGTGACCCTGGACATCAAGGTTGCTTACCTCCACATTCCCATTTGGGCGCCGCATCAAGCATATCTCAGGTTTGCGATGATGGACGATCACTATTAGTTCCAGGCGCTGCCGTTTGGCCTCTCCACAGCACAGAGGATCTTCACCAAGGTGATGGCGAAGATGATGGTTCTCCTCCGCAAACAGGGGGTGAACATAATTCCATATCTGGATGATCTCCTGATCACATCTTCCAGGGAGAGGTTGTTGCGTTCCATCGCACTCACAACACGGCTGCTCAGGAGGCACGGTTGGATCCTAAACCTTCCAAAGTCTCATCTGGAGCCAACAAGGTGGCTGTCTTTCCTGGGAATGATCCTCGACACGGAAGTGCAGAGGGTATTTCTCCCAGTGGAGAAAGCGTTGGTGATTCAAGCAATGGTCCAGGAGGTCCTAAAGCCTACCCGGGTATCGGTTCATCAATGCATACGCCTTCTGGGGAAGATGGTTGCTGCCTACGAGGCTCTGCCTATTGGACCAGTGGTCAGGCTCTCACCTACACATGCACAAGAGGATACGCCTGTCTCCAAAAGCCAGGATTTTGTTCCTCTGGCGGCTGCATCTTCCGCATCTTCTGGAAGGGAGAAGGTTCGGAGTTCAAGACTGGATCCTTTTAACCACAGATGCAAGTCTAAGAGGTTGGGGAGCGGTCAGATCAAGAGTCACTTCTCCCAATAAACATCCTGGAACTCAGGGCCATTTACAATGCCCTTTTGCAAGCAGCACACCTTCTACAGGATCGAGCTGTTCAGGTACAGTCGGACAATGTGACCACGGTGGCCTACATAAACCAACAAGGCGGAACGAAGAGCAGGGCTGCCATGTCAGAAGTGTCAAAAATCCTCATCTGGGCAGAAAGGCACGCGGTGGCGATGACGGCAATCTTCATTCCGGGCGTAGACAACTGGGAAGTAGACTTCCTCAGCAGACACGATCTCCATCCAGGGGAGTGGGGCCTCCATCCGGAGGTGTTCATGGAGGTTAGTGGGGGTTTCCCCACATAGACATGATGGCCTCATGCCTCAACAAGAAGCTACGGAGGTACTGTTCCAGGTCAAGAGACCCACAGGCAGTGGCAGTGGATGCACTGGTAACACTGTGGGTGTTCAAGTCAGTGTATGTGTTCCCTCCACTTCCTCTGATACCAAAGGTTCTTCAGCTCGTAAGAAAAACAAAGGTTCTGGCAATCCTCATTGCTCCGGACTGGCCAAGGAGGGCTTGGTACGCGGACCTGCTGGATCTTCTTCGGGAGGATCTGCTTCTGCAGGGGCCATTCGCTTATCAAGACTTACGTTTGACGGCATGGCGGTTGAACGCCAGATCTTAGCTCGGAAAGGTATCCCAAGTGAGGTCATTCCTACCCTGATACAGGCCAGGAAGGGGGTAACGTCTAAACATTACCATCGCATTTGGAAGAAATATGTTTCTTGGTGTGAGGCCAAGAAGTTTCCGGCGGTGAAGTGTCAACTTGGACGTTTTCTCCTTTTCTTGCAAGGAGGGGTGGATATGGGACTGAGACTGGGCTCCATCACGGTCCAGATCTCTGCTTTGTCCAGCTTCTTCCAGAAACAATTGGCTGTTCTTCCTGAGGTTCAGACCTTTTTGAAAGGGGTTCTACACATTCAGCCTCCCTTTGTGGCGCCAACGGCTCTATGGGATCTTGATGTGGTGTTACAGTTCCTGCAATCTGCTTGGTTTGAGCCTCTACAGGACACTGACCTCAAGTTTCTCACGTGGAAGGCGGTCACCTTGTTGGCCTTTGCTTCTGTGTGACGCGTGTCGGAATTGGGGGGCTTTATCTTGTAAAAGCCCCTATCTGATCTTCCATGAAGACAGGGTGGACCTTCTGACTCGTCCACAGTTCCTACCTAAGGTTGTGCCTGCTTTCCACATCAACCAACCTTTTGTGGTGCCAGTGGCTACTGACTTCTCAATTACTTCAAAGGCCTTGGATGTAGTGAGGACTTTGAAGATTTAAGTGAAGAGGACGGCTCGTCATAGGAAAAGTGACTCTCTGTTTGTCCTCTATGATTCAAAGAAAATTGGATGTCCTGCTTCTAAGCAGTCGATTTCCCGCTGTATCAGGTTCACTATCCAGCATGCTTATTCCATGGCAGGATTGCCGTGTCAGAAATCTATAAAGGCCCACTCTACTCGTAAAGTGGGCTCTTCCTGGGCGGCTGCCCGGGGTGTCTCAGTGGTACAATCTGCCGAGCAGCTACTTGGTCTGGGTCGAACACATTTGCCAAGTTTTACAAGTTAGATACTTTGGCCTCTGATGACCTCAAGTTTGATCAAGCAGTGTTGCAGGAGCCTCTGCGCTCTCCGTCCCGTACTGGGAGCTTTGGTACATCCCCATGGTACTAATATGGATCCCAGCATCCTCTAGGATGTAAGAGAAAATAGGATTTTGGTTACCTACCGGTAAATCCTTTTCTCGTAGTCCGTAGAGGATGCTGGGCGCCCGCCCAGCGCATTTTCCTGCATTGGTTTTATGTTGCTGAAGTTGTTCTGGCATGTTGGCCGGATTCTCCTGATGTGTGAGCTGGTATGAATCTCGCCACTGTCTGTGTAATTCCTTCTCTCAAAGTATGTTGTCTCCTCGGGTACAGTTTCTAGACTGAGTCTTGTAGGAGGGGCATAGAGGGAGGAGCCAGCCCACACTATTAAACCCTTAAAGTGCCAATGGCTCCTGGTGGACCCGTCTATACCACATGGTACTAATATGGACCCCAGCATCCTCTATGGACTACGAGAAAAGGATTTACCGGTAGGTAACCAAAATCCTATTTTTTCATTGAGCCAATGTATTGTCCTGCGGTGTTTTAAAACTTCAATTATTGTTCCAATTCCGAAGACTGCGGTGGTCACTGGTCTGAACGATTATAGGCCGATTGCTCTCACTTCATTAATTATGAAATGTTTTGAGAGAATTGTTTTGAGTCATCTAAAAGTGTTATGCCATCGGGATTTGACTGCAATCAGTTTGCCTATCGGTCGAACAGATCAACTGAAGATGCAGCTCTTATGGTCCTCCACGGGGTACTCTGTCATCTCGAAAATAGAGACTCCTATGCTAGATTGTTATTCGTGGATTATAGCTCTTCGTTTAACATGGTAGTGCCAGCAGTGTTAGTAAAAAACTGGTATTGAGGTAGATAGGGTTACTGATGTGAAATTTTTGGGGATTAAATTTACAGAGGATTTATCATGGTCCTTGCATATCACGTCAGTGGTTGGGAAGGCTCAGCAGCGTCTTTTTTTCTTACGGAAGCTCCAAGCAGCAGGTTTGCAGCAATCAACTCTGGTTAAATTTTACCGCTGTGTGATTGAGAGCTTGCTGACCTACGTGATCACGGTGTGGTATGGTAATGCCAAGTGTTCTGATCTTGTTGGCCTGGAGAGAGTGATCAAATCTGCAGGGAGGATCATTGGCCAATCCTTGCCTAGGTTGGCGGATGTACTCACTGCAAGGAGTCTGTTGAAGGCAATTAGGATGATTGAAGATGGGAGTCACCCATGTAATGTGTCTTTTTCCCTTCTGCCATCGGGGAGACGCTATAGGTGTATAAGATGTCGTACCACTAGGTTAAGGAATAGTTTCTTCCCTTCAGTGATTGTTGGCTTGAATTCTCAACTTTGCTAAATTTTATGTGATATATTTTACTTGCTGTTTATGATACGAGAACTGCATGAAATTTCGCTATACGTGTTCATGTTATAGTGACAATAAATTTCTTATCTTATCATCTGCACCTACTCCCCCCCCCCCCCCCCCCCAGATTCCTCCCAGAGAGGAGGAAGTTAAAGTCATCAAGTACTATGCTTGCCACATTAAATTGAACTTTGACCACTCCTTGGTGGTTGCTTAACATCTGCATGGGCTCAGTGGTTAGGTGCCCAAGGGCCCCAGGAATATAAGAGTCCTAAGATGATAGCTGAGGGGGGTCCCCTTTTTCCAGCGGTACCAGATTTTTGAAAATTGGCCTTGGGGAACCGAAGATATCCAGCTTCAAAGCAGTGGTCTCCATCTGAGCCTCGTAATTGCTCTTCCCAGCCAGATATCTCGGGTTTTGTCTGACTTAGAGTCCTTCTGAGGGTATACTCCCAAAACCGAGACTCTCCCCTTTCGGAGGACACTGGCAGCTTGTCTCTACAATGCCCAGAACCTGCTCCAGCACCACACACCTGTTATGCAGTTTTATATTTTCGTCAGTGTATTGCTCTGGCTCCTGAACTCTGATCCCCAAGTCTCCAGTACCTCCTGAAAGGTGGGACTCTCTAGTTTTCTTGTCCTATTGAAAGCTAAGACATTTCCAGGAACTGTCGATATAAGCAGTCAAGCAAGCTACCCTGCCACCATAAAATGATGATTATTAAGCCCACTCCACTATCCACCCCTGCCCTGCGTGTTAAACACCTCCTATCACCCTTGAAGTCATGTACCAAGGCCCCTTTATTCAGTCAATGGCCCCTTCTACAGTTTAGTGTTCTCCCTCCCTCCCCCATCTCCCACCATCTGTGCAGTAAAGAAGTAATTAGCAGAAATTACTGGTCCGGGTCCTAAATGCTGAGCGGAAGATAGAACACCCCCTACCTCCCTCAAAGCATCAATAGCACCCCCCACCCCTACCATTGGAGGATGGGTAGGGGCCCCAGTGCATTACTTTGCCCAGGGGCCCACATTGCTGTTAAGATGGCCCTGTTTTTTTACTACAGTTCATTTCATCCATATACTGTTGTCACAACTGAGGGCCTGAGCTGACGGGAGGCAGCCTCAGTTGTAGGGGCTGAGATGTACCGGAACCTAGGAGGTTGTATCAGACCCCTGGACATGTAAGTAACATGAAGAATAACCGCCCGAAGGCGTGACCACGACAACTTGAATAAAAGTCAATGATGTTTATTTATGACAAACTCCATGCATCACAGTAGCAGTAAAAGAAACATAAAATCAGCAGAGAAATAATACAGTTCCTGGGTACTACAGGGTGACAGGGGCCACAGAGCTCTGGTAGTATGAGACAGTTCTTATTATCTGCGAGTTGGAAAGTCCTTACCAGGCCCGACTGTAGCAATGAAGAAAGCCCAGGATCGAACCAGCTGGTGTTCCAGGGAAAGCTGGACTGCTGTAAATAAAATAGCTGCTGTGGGTTCTGGTTGGAACCAGACAGATGTTGGCACGGAGTGGATACTGGCTGGAACCAGTTAAATAATAAATGAAGCTTGAGAGCGATGCAATATGAATGAAATGTAGAGCTTGAGAGCGGAGAAATAATAATACCGGTGGAGAGTGGTAAACTGTAGAAAGGACACCGGCCCTTTAAGAGAAGCTGTACTCTGCTGGAAGCTGGGCTGGAAGCAGGTAATGTTGTGGCTGGAAACAGATGAATCCAAAATGGATCGGAGAGTCAGGCTACACCGCAGGTGGAATGCTGGTGCGGGTCTCTATGGTGGAAGTCTTGAGACAGGAGCTGGAACCTGGAAGACAATCACAGGAGAGAGACAAACAGGGACTAGGTTTGACAACCAAAGCACTGACGCCTTCCTTGCTCAGGCACAGTGTATTTATACCTGCAGCAAGGAAGGGATTGGCTAGGCAATTATGCAGATTAACAATACTGACAACAGATTGGAGGAAATGATCAGCTGACAGAATCCAAGATGGCTGCGCCCATGCAGACACTTGGAGGGAAGTTTGGTTTGTAATCCATGTGGTAATGAAAACAGTAATGGCGGCGCCGGCCACTGGGGACAGGAGACGCCAGGCAGACAAGTGCACATCCAACCACGCGGACACAGCGGAGGCCGCGGCTGACGTAATCCACTCTGACACTCTGCATGCAGAAGCTCAGGGACGGCGGCGGAGGCCGCGGGAGACGCCATGCCAGATGTATTATGGCGTTACTGTGACAGCGTCTCAGAGAGACAGGACAGGATGCAGGAATGTGAACATTAGGATAACAGATGGGATCCGGTGCTGGAGCGCTGAGCCAGCCTTAGGAGGCATCTGATGGGTAAGAAATGGCGTCCAGATACCCGGATCGTGACAGCACCCCCCCTTTAGGAGTGGCCCCAGGACACTTCTTTGGCTTTTGAGGAAACTTGGAATGGAATCTCCGGACCAAGGCAGGAGCATGGACATCAGAAGCATTGGTCCATGAACGTTCCTCAGGGCCGTAACCCTTCCAGTCAATAAGATATTGTAGTTGACCGTAACGGTGACGTGAGTCCAGGATCTTAGCCACTTCATACTCAACGCCTCGTTGAGTTTGGACTTTCGGAGTTGGAGGAAGTGAGGAATGAAACCGATTTAAGATCAGCGGTTTCAACAGGGAAACATGGAATGTCCTAGGTATTTTTAAGAAGGGAGGCAACTGGAGTCTGTAAGCAACAGGATTGATGACTTGTTCAATCTTGAAAGGACCGATATAGCGAGGTGCAAACTTCATACTGGGAACTCTTAACCTCAAATTCTTCGTGGATAACCATACCCGATCACCCACCTTGAGAGCAGGAACTGCTCGACGCTTCCTATCCGCAAACTTCTTGTACCTGAACGAGGCCTTGAGCAGAGCTGATCGTACGCTCTTCCAGATATTGGCAAACTGATGCAAGGTGATATCCACTGCGGGAACAGAAGTTGCTGGAAGCGGTTGGAACTCAGGGACTTTAGGGTGGAATCCAAAGTTAGTGAAGAATGGTGTTGAAGCAGATGAAGAATGATACTGGTTGTTATGACAGAACTCGGCCCAGGGAAGTAATTGAACCCAGTCATCTTGAGAGGAGGACACATAGATGCGGAGGAAGGCCTCCAAGTCCTGATTCACCCTCTCGGTTTGACCATTGGTCTGAGGATGGTAAGCCGTGGAAAACTTTAGCTTGACTTGGAGGACTTGACATAAACTTCGCCAGAATTTGGCTGTGAATTGAACTCCTCGATCTGAGATAATTTCTTCAGGAAGACCGTGGAGTCGGAAGATCTCTTGTATGAATACTTGAGCCAACTTGGAAGCTGACGGAAGACCGGTGAGAGGAATGAAGTGTGCCATCTTGGTGAACCGGTCAACTACCACCCAGATGGTATTGAACTTGTTGCACATGGGTAAATCTGTAATAAAATCCATCGACAAATGGGTCCAAGGTCGACGGGGAACAGATAGTGGAACCAGTTGCCCCGCAGGCGACTGGCGGGATACCTTATGTTGAGCACACTTTGGGCAAGATGCAATAAACTCCAAAACGTCCTTTTTCAGAGTTGGCCACCAATAGGACCTAGAGATAAACTCCAGGGTTTTTTGGATACCTGTATGTCCGGCAAAACGGGAAGCATGGGCCCAATGCATGAGCTTCTTCCTTAGCATCGGTTTCACAAAACTTTTCCCTGATGGGGGCGTAGAGTCCATCCCTACCGTGGAGAATGCCAACGGATTTATAATAGGATGCTTGTCTGAAGACTCTGACTCATTTTCTTGCTCCCATGAGCGGGAAAGGGCATCGGCCTTGCGATTCTGAGAGCCCGGACAGAACTGGAGTTTAAAGTCGAACCTGGAAAAGAAAAGTGCCCATCTGGCCTGACGAGGGTTGAGACATTGTGCGCCTTTCAGATATAAAAGGTTCTTGTGGTCTGTAAGTATGGTGATTGAATGAGAAGCTCCCTCCAACAGATACCTCCACTCTTCTAGAGCGAGCTTGATGGCTAGCAACTCCTGGTCGCCAATGGCATAGTTGCGCTCAGCTAGGGAGAACTTCCGGGAGAAGAAACTGCAAGGGTGTAAATGGCCATCTTTAGCCCTCTGAGATAACACCGCTCCTACTCCAACGGAGGAGGCATCCACCTCTAAGATGAAAGGAGAGTCGATGTCAGGCTGTTTCAGAACAGGCGCAGAGATGAACCTTTGTTTTAACAGATGAAATGCTTGCATGGCTTCTTCAGACCACTTGGACGGGTTAGCACCCTTCTTAGTGAAAGCAGTAATAGGCGCCACAATGGTGGAAAAGTCTCGTATAAACTTTCGGTAATAGTTGGCGAACCCTAAGAACCTCTGGACCCCTTTGAGGGTTAAGGGTACCGGCCAATTTTGGATTGCTTGTAGTTTCTCAGGATCCATCTCTAGTCCGGAACCGGACAAAATGTACCCTAGAAACGGAATGGACTTGACTTCAAAGACGCATTTCTATAATTTGCAATAGAGATGATTGACACGGAGACGGGACAGAACCTCTTTAACCCAAAAACGATGTTCCTCTAAATCGTTGGCAAAAATGAGGATATCGTCTAGATAGACCACGACATGACGGTATAGAATGTCTCTGAAGATCTCATTGACAAAATGCTGGAAGACAGCTGGAGCATTGCTCAATCCGAAGGGCATGACGAGGCACTCATATTGTCCGTCACGGGTGTTAAAGGCGGTCTTCCACTCGTCAACCTCACGGATCCGGATGAGATTGTATGCACCTCTCAAGTCCAGCTTTGTAAAGATGGTAGCTCCGCTAACTCTGTCAAAGAGCTCAGTAATCAGGGGTAAAGGATAACGGTTCTTGATGGTAATGTCGTTCAAACCTCTGTAGTCGATGCACGGCCGCAGACCACCATCTTTTTTTTTACAAAAAAGAAGCCTGCGCCGGCTGGAGAAGAAGAAGGTCGAATGAACCCCTTTGCTAGGTTCTCTTTAATGTATTCCTCCATAGAATGCGTCTCAGGCAGAGACAACGGATAAGTTCGGCCTCGAGGTGGAACCTTCCCTGGAACGAGATCAATCGGGCAGTCCCATTCTCTATGAGGAGGAAGGATATCAGCAGAAGCTTTACTGAACACATCCGTGAAATCTTGATATGGAGGAGGTGGAACATCAGACGACCTGGGGGAGGAAGAACAGACAGGCAATACTTTAAACAAACATGTCTCAGCACAGGAGGAACCCCATGCCAGGATTTGCGTAGTCGTCCAATCAATTGTAGTATTGTGAAGACGGAGCCATGGAAGGCCCAGGACCACAGGATGTGTGGCTCTTGGAATCACTAAAAAAGAAATAAGTTCGGAATGAAGAACTCCCACTCTCAGACGAACTGGTAGAGTCCTTAAAGAAATAACTGCATCAAAAATTTTGCTGCCATCCACGGCAGTTAAAGAAATGGACGAAGGAAGTCTCTTGGTGGGTAGGGACCACCGTTTAACATAGGCTTCGGTAATAAAGTTCCCAGCTGCTCCGGAATCAGGGAGGGCAATGACGTTCCGATAACGTTGAGCAACTTGAAGCGAGACTGGGAGATTACAATCTTGAGGAGATGGAGAGGAGATCATTACTCCTAGCCGGCCCTCTCCTTGGCGAGCTAGGATTTGGAGTTTCCCGGACGTTTGGGACAGGCATTAATGGTGTGAGACGGAGCCGCACAATAAAGACAGAGAGACTCGGAGAGACGTCTTCGGCGCTCAGCAGGAGTTAAACGGGAACGGCCAATTTGCATGGGCTCATCTTTAGTTGGTGACAGTTGGCGAGGAGGAGGAGCAGAAGATTTTGGAGCAGATGATCTTCCACGCTCAGTTGCTCTCTCTCTGAAACGTAAATCAACTTTCGTGCAGAGTGAGATTAGCTCATCTAACTTAGAGGGTAAGTCTCTGGTAGCTAACTCATCTTTAATACGCTCAGATAAGCCATGCCAGAATGCAGCATACAGGGCCTCGTCGTTCCAGACCAGTTCGGATGCCAGGATCTGGAACTGTATCAGATATTGTCCTACAGTACGTGACCCCTGGCGTAAACGGAGAATCTCGGATGAAGCTGAGGTTACCCGGCCTGGCTCGTCGAAGATGCGCCTGAATGTTGACACGAATGCAGTGTAAGAAGATAGCAGGGTGTCGGACCTCTCCCATAACGGTGATGCCCAATCAAGGGCTGAGCCACTGAGAAGAGAAATAATGTAGGCAATTTTTGTACGGTCACTGGGAAAATTGCCAGGTTGTAGCTCAAACTGAATCTCACACTGGTTGAGAAATCCCCTGCAGAATCTTGGAGATCCGTCAAATTTTGCTGGCGTTGGAAGATGAAGACGTGGAGCAGAAATGGGTAAGGTGGGTGAGGTTATAGCTGGAGTCACTGTGGTTGACGCACCAGACGCGCCTGATCCACGGAGAGTTGTCTAAATCCCATCCAGCCGAGTAGAGAGATCCTGGAGACAGCGGATGATGTGGCCCTGTGCAGCCTCCTGATGTTCTAGTCGGGCTGCCAGTTCTTGCATCGGCCTGGCCGCTTGATCCTGGTCTCCGGCTGGATTCATTAGGTCAGTGCTTACTGTCACAACTGAGGGCCTGAGCTGACGGGAGGCAGCCTCAGTTGTAGGGGCTGAGATGTACCGGAACCTAGGAGGTTGTATCAGACCCCTGGACATGGTAGTAACATGAAGAATAACCGCCCGAAGGCGTGACCACGACAACTTGAATAAAAGTCAATGATGTTTATTTATGACAAACTCCATGCATCACAGTAGCAGTAAAAGAAACATAAAATCAGCAGAGAAATAATACAGTTCCTGGGTACTACAGGGTGGCAGGGGCCACAGAGCTCTGGTAGTATGAGACAGTTCTTATTATCTGCGAGTTGGAAAGTCCTTACCAGGCCCGACTGTAGCAATGAAGAAAGCCCAGGATCGAACCAGCTGGTGTTCCAGGGAAAGCTGGACTGCTGTAAATAAAATAGCTGCTGTGGGATCTGGTTGGAACCAGACAGATGTTGGCACGGAGTGGATACTGGCTGGAACCAGTTAAATAATAAATGAAGCTTGAGAGCGATGCAATATGAATGAAATGTAGAGCTTGAGAGCGGAGAAATAATAATACCGGTGGAGAGTGGTAAACTGTAGAATGGACACCGGCCCTTTAAGAGAAGCTGTACTCTGCTGGAAGCTGGGCTGGAAGCAGGTAATGATGTGGCTGGAAACAGATGAATCCAAAATGGATCGGAGAGTCAGGCTACACCGCAGGTGGAATGCTGGTGCGGGTCTCTATGGTGGAAGTCTTGAGACAGGAGCTGGAACCTGGAAGACAATCACAGGAGAGAGACAAACAGGGACTAGGTTTGACAACCAAAGCACTGACGCCTTCCTTGCTCAGGCACAGTGTATTTATACCTGCAGCAAGGAAGGGATTGGCTAGGCAATTATGCAGATTAACAATACTGACAACAGATTGGAGGAAATGATCAGCTGACAGAATCCAAGATGGCTGCGCCCATGCAGACACTTGGAGGGAAGTTTGGTTTGTAATCCATGTGGTAATGAAAACAGTAATGGCGGCGCCGGCCACTGGGGACAGGAGACGCCAGGCAGACAAGTGCACATCCAACCACGCGGACACAGCGGAGGCCGCGGCTGACGTAATCCACTCTGACACTCTGCATGCAGAAGCTCAGGGACGGCGGCGGAGGCCGCGGGAGACGCCATGCCAGATGTATTATGGCGTTACTGTGACAGCGTCTCAGAGAGACAGGAGGAGGATGCAGGAATGTGAACACTAGGATAACAGATGGGATCCGGTGCTGGAGCGCTGAGCCAGCCTTAGGAGGCATCTGATGGGTAAGAAATGGCGTCCAGATACCCGGATCGTGACAACTGTATTCCCTCTTAAATACATTTTAAATTTTATTTTACTCTCTTGCCACTCCACATCTACTGCACCACATTGCTCATATACAACAACAAAACAACTTGGCCTTTGCACATAAGGTTTAAAAAAATCTGTATTATTGTAAAGTATAACTGCAGGTTTAAAGAAACCGGGGAAGCTTCTCAAGCTTGGAAATCTGTGCTTAAAGAAATTATAACACAAAAAATTAAAGAACAGAACATACACTCAGTTTGTGACTATATTGTTTAGCATCACACATCTAATCTGCACTTCATACTTTCCATCTTCACATCCCCAGCCCCCCCCTCTCTCTCTCTATATATTTTCCCCTTCTCACACTCCCTTACACTCCGCATACCCCCATTCCTGTGTGCGCTGACAACCCCCACATTGTGTATCTATCAAGGAGGCAGGACACCTCCCAGTCTAGCTGCACCAAATCCTTTCCCCACCCCTCTCCCTACATACCCCCATATACCCATGTATGAGTGAGCGCAGTCCCCATCTTTAAACTAACATAAACAAATTATAAGTATGTCCAATGTACTGCAAGTGAAAATAATTGATTAAAACAGCACATAAAACATTTTAACAAATAAATCTATTATTGAGAAGAAGGAAACAATGCTTATAATTGATAAGGTGATTAGGTTTATATAAATGCACTACAGGTTTTTTTGCATATCCTCAGAGAATATGGGGGTTATGTTGTGCATAAAGCATATCAGTTTATAAGTAGAGTCTCGGAGCAGCCACACAATGTAACACAAAGTTCTCCAATGGGAAATATTTCTGATGAAGTGCAAAGATATGTAAAAGCAATAGTCTGTGAAAGTGTTCTTGCAGAACTCTGTAGCTCAGGTAAGTAAAGCATCCTCTCAGATTTGGTCTATGGGTATAGGATTACATTGCCATAGAAAAGCATAGTGCTTGCTGGTAAGTATAGCACTTTATTCTCCAGCTTTCTCCTGGGAATACTTACCAGCTAAGGATTTTTTTACATCAGGGCCAAGATGATGCACTTCTCTTAGTTCAAGCTAGACAAGGGCTCTAAACTGCATCTTACTTTGCCAGAACATCTCTGGGTGTTATGTGGGCCCTTAAGTCAAGGGGTTGTCTGCCATACTATTGACTTAATATTTCTGTGATTAAGTGTGGCAGATCATAACATAAAAAGATAGATGAGCATACAACTACAAGTAACATAACAGCCGCAAACACCAAACATACACACCCACACACACACATACAGATTTCTATTAGAACATTTTATAATTATACCCTGAAAGCAAGCAAGCTGTATCAAAGTCACTTTTTGTTCACTTTGGCTGCTTTGGTGTAAAGTATCTTTGTCAATGTTCAGAGGAACTTTGGCTCTTCTGAACTCCTCGCTGCTACTGCTACAGCACTAATGGGAAACAGATGAACAAAGAATTAGTTATGGGCTTGGAAGCAAACAGTGACTGCATGGGCTGACTTGTGTATATTTACAAAGCAATTCTAAAAGTAGATTCTTTGCAATTTTATTGCCAGAATAGGTCAGCAGGGAGTAACAGAGTTCATGGAGGCCTAGTCCACTGTGAGCAAAGCAGAATGTTGTCAGTTTGTTGAGGGGTACTGCATTATCCTACATAGTAACGGAAGATTTTAGAATTGCTTATTAAAGTTAACTATATAAGTCTCACAGAATAGTTACAGTACTATGGGGCTGAATCAGAGGTGGACGCAATGCAGGCCCATGATCTCCACACACTTTTATAACCTCTTTTACACAAAATGTATTTCCGCTCTATAGTATATACACTGCTCAAAAAAATAAAGGGAACACTTAAACAACACAATGTAACTCCAAGTCAATCACACTTCTGTGAAATCAAACTGTCCACTTAGGAAGCAACACTGATTGATAATCAATTTCACATGCTGTTGTGCAAATGGAATAGACAACAGGTGGAAATTATAGGCAATTAGCAAGACACCCCCAATAGAGGAGTTGTTCTGCAGGTGGTGACCACAGACCACTTCTCAGCTCCTATGCTTTCTGGCTGGTGTTTTGGTCACTTTTGAAAGCTGGCGGTGCTTTCACTCTAGTGGTAGCATGAGGCAGAGTCTACAACCCACACAAGTGGCTCAGGTAGTGCAGCTCATCCAGGATGGCACATCAATGCGAGCTGTGGCAAGAAGGTTTGCTGTGTCTGTCAGCGTAGTGTCCAGAGCATGGAGGCGCTACCAGGAGACAGGCCAGTACATCAGGAGATGTGGAGGAGGCCACAGGAAAGCAACAACCCAGCAGCAGGACCGCTACCTCCGCCTTTGTGCAAGGAGGAACAGGAGGAGCACTGCCAGAGCCCTGCAAAATGACCTCCAGCAAGCCACAAATGTGCATGTGTCTACTCAAACGTTCAGAAACAGACTCCATGAGGGTGGTATGAGGGCCTGACATCCACAGGTGGGGGTTGTGCTTACAGCCCAACACTGTGCAGGACGTTTGGCATTTGCCAGAGAACACCAAGATTGGCAAATTCACCACTGGCACCCTGTGCTCTGCACAGATGAAAGCAGGTTCTCACTGAGCACATGTGACAAACGTGACAGAGTCTGGAGACGCCAAGGAGAACGTTCTGCTGCCTGCAACATCCTCTAGCATGACCGGTTTGGCAGTGGGTCAGTAATGGTGTGGGGTGGCATTTCTTTGGGGGGCCGCACAGCCCTCCATGTGCTCGCAAGAGGTAGCCTGACTGCCATTAGGTACCGAGATGAGATCCTCAGACCCCTTGTGAGACCATATGCTGGTGCGGCTGGCCCTGGGTTCCTCCTAATGCAAGACAATGCTAGACCTCATGTGGCTGGAGTGTGTCAGCAGTTCCTGCAAGTTGAAGGCATTGATGCTATGGACTGGCCCGCCCGTTCCCCAGACCTGAATCCAATTGAGCACATCTGGGATATCATGTCTCGCTCCATCCACCAATGCCACGTTGCACCACAGACTGTCCAGGAGTTGGCGGATGCTTTAGTCCAGGTCTGGGAGGAGATCCCTCAGGAGACCACCCGCCACCTCATCAGGAGCATGCCCGGGCTTTGTAGGGAGGTCATGCAGGCACGTGGAGGCCACACACACTACTGAGCCTCATTTTGATTTGTTTTAAGGACATTACATCAAAGTTGGATCAGCCTGTAGTGTATTTTTCCACTTTAATTTTGAGTGTGACTCCAAATCCAGACCTCCATGGGTTAATAAATTTGATTTCCATTGATAATTTTTGTGTGATTTTGTTGTCAGCACATTCAACTATGTAAAGAACAAAGTATTTAATAAGAATATTTCATTCATTCAGATCTAGGATGTGTTGTTTAAGTATTCCCTTTATTTTTTTGAGCAGTGTATTTGAATTCCTATTTAGAAATGAGCAAGGCTACTACTTAATTAATATGTGGTAAAATCTGTGTTATTAAGGGATTTCAAATGCTACAGTATTTGTAAAAGACCTTTGCTGCAGAACCAACCAGGCATGTTACCATTACACTGCTAGTGGTTTACCCATATACTGTAGCTCAGTCCTTGTAGTCAGATGTCAGGAGTCACAGAGGAAAAAAACTTTTACAAAATTCTTAAAATTATTACCATAAGTCAGATACTGCCTGGCAAATGATGCTAAGTTGCTGGTCTCAATCCTACTACTCTCATTACATTATCATCTTTCTGAAAATACACTCATTTGAATGGACACTGGACCTTCATCTACAGTAGCTCTCATACCTTTATGTAATTACAGGTGATAGCATTGTTCCTTCTTCCAGGTTGCTGGGAGAGAATTCTAGAAGATTCTTGGAAGGAGCTTCTTCCTGTGAACTCACAATACTTCTTCCAGGTTTTTTGGAGATAGATCAATATACAGTTATTTCTCCTTCATCCACTAGGGGCCACTGGAGTACAGTTACAATGGGGAAATAGTAGGCAGTAATTGGGAGCTGGCACTTTAAAAATTCTAACACTGTGGCTAGCTCCTCCCCTACTATGTCCCCTCCAAGCCAGTCTTTAATTTGTGCCCAAGGGAGCTGGTTCACTTGGGTTTAGCTGAAAGAATTTTTTCTTTTTTCTTTATTATTTTTCTTTTTCTTTCACACACTCACAGACTGGCAGCTCTGCCACTGCCAGTCTGCACCGCGGGAGCTGCCGGCGGGGTCCCATCGCAGCTGCGTGCGGCTCGGGATGGGCCCCGGCTGAGGGAGACGCTGAGCTCTCCTGAGATGGCCGGACACCGCTGCGTGCGGCGCGTGTCGGGGCCACTCCATCCAGCAGAAGATTTCCGGCAGCAAGGCAGCGGTGAGTATCAGCGGCCGGACACCGCTGCGTGCGGCGTGTGTCGGGGCCACCCTCCACTACTGAAAGGTGAGTGTGTACCTCTTCCCCCCCAGTGATGGTGACCAATTACTCAAAGGGGGGTTTGAATGGCATTGTAAGGGGGTAACTGTCTGACACAGCGCACCCCCACCTCTCACAGACTTTTATTAATTTTATTATTATTTTTATTATTTTATTTATTTATTTAATCCGCTGCCCCCCCCCCCCCCGCCGCCCCCCCCCTCCTCCCTCCCTGCTCGGATCCCCGCCAGCGCGGCTCACAGCCGCTACGGGGATCCGGCAAAGCGGCGCACAGCATGTTTAAACTTGGCGCCTTTGAGCAGGGGGGCGGGGCTTAGTCCCGCTCTGCGCGCCCGGATGTAGCGCGCGCTCCAGAGCATTTCCTGTCTACAGCGCGGGACGGACGGCGGCCACGGACACAGTGAGCTGTTACAGTGGGGAAGGGGGGCACTCGGGGGCACTGCAGGCACTAGTGTAACTTTCAGTTAGCCTGTCACTGCACAGAGTATCGTGCAGGACAGATTGGGCTGTTGTGGCTGCGTTTTTTCCCGGCTCCCCCCCCTCCCACCCATTCTACTATTGCTGTTCCCCTGTGGGGGAAGGGTCTCAAGGGTAGGTGCTGCCATGGCCAATAAAGGCTCCAAGGCAACACAAAAGCAAATTCTGGTTTTAGGTGAGGAGTCATCGGCTCAGCCCTCCTCAGAACCCCAAAGCGTCCCAACATGGACGACACAACTCACAGAGGTGATGTCCCTGCTGACTGGGGAACTTAAAGCCTCTCGGGAAGACAGGGAGGTGGCCCGGTTCCGACAGCTTGTCCAGGTACCGGAGCCAGAACCAGCATGGGCAGTCTCATTAGCAAAGTCCGTAGAAGGGCTTTCTAGAGCTGTAATCCCTTCCCAAGCCCCGTCCTTTAGCCCCCCTCAACAGGCTTCTAAAAAGAGATTGCTAGCCTCTGTGTTGCAGGACTTTGACGATGATATGCCTCAATTAGATGAGGCGGGGTTAGATGTACAGGATGTTCAGGATGCTGATATACAGGATACTGATGAGATCAGCTGTACGGAGACTCTGAACCAGTAGCTCAGGGTATAGAGGCTCTTATTACTGCTATTCGCTCAGTATTACAGGTGGAGGAGACGGAGCAAGACACCTTACGCCCTTCAAGGTTTGGCACCAAACAAGGCCTGCCGGTGACCTTTCCAGTTTCGGAGGAGCTGGATGCGCTCATAACGGCTGCCTGGAAACATCCAGACGCAAAATTTCAGGTATCAAGAAAGCTGTTGTCTTCCTACCCTTTTCCCGCAGGTAGCAGGACACGTTATGAGACCTCTCCGATTGTGGAGCCTTCGGTGTGTCATCTGTCCAAAAAGACGGTCCTACCGGTTCCGGGGGGCAACTTCGCTTAAGGAGGCGTCAGATAGGAAGTTGGAATCTACCTTAAAGAATATTTACTCTGCAGCAGGGGTATTACATCGCCCGGCGCAGGTAGGTTGTTGGGTGTCATGACTAAGGTTTTTGTGAACCCGGTGCTAGCGAAGTCTGCGCGGGCGACTGGAGGACTACACGAATACCACCACTGACCTGGTTTTGGAAGTGTTGTGGACTCGGGGTCTCTTCCGGTGACTGGGAAGAGGAACCGCGGCAGAGATGGCCGAATCCAAGTTCTCCTCATGCAGGATGAGGTCGGCAGACAGGAAGCACGTGTGGGCGCTGAAGGTCTCCTGAAAGACAGAACTGGAAAGGCGCTGATGAATCAGTGAAGAATAACAGGTACAACTGTGCTAAAGGGCACGGGGTGCTTGGGGACACTGAGGTGCTTGGAGACACTGAGGTGCTTGGAGACACTGAGGTGCGTAGAGACACTGGGGTACGTAGAGGCACTGAGGTGCGTAGAGGCACTGAGGTGCGTAGAGGCACTGAGGTGCGTAGAGGCACTGAGGTGCGTAGAGACACTGAGGTGCGTAGAGACACTGGGGTGCGTAGAGACACTGGAGTGCGTAGAGACACTGGGGTGCTGAGGCACGGAGGCACGGAGGTGCTGGAAGCACGGAGGTACTGAGGCACGGAGGTGCTGAGGCACGGAGGCACGGAGGTGCTGAGGCACGGAGATGCTGAGTCACGGAGATGCTGGAAGCACGGAGGCACGGAGGTGCTGGAAGCACGGAGGTACTGAGGCACGGAGGTGCTGAGGCACGGAGATGCTGAGTCACGGAGGTGCTGGAAGCACGGAGGCACGGAGGTGCTGGAAGCACGGAGGTACTGAGGCACGGAGGCACGGAGGTCCTGAGGCACGGAGGTACTGAGGTGCTGAGGCACGGAGATGCTGAGTCACGGAGGTGCTGGAAGCACGGAGGCACGGAGGTGCTGGAAGCACGGAGGTACTGAGGTGTTGGAAGCACGGAAGTACTGAGCTCTGGAGATCCCAACTACAACAGTAGTAAAACTGAAACACGACAGCTGTGGTTTTCAGTGGAGAACATGGAATTCAGTACTGTGCCTTTAAGACGAAACATTGCAGCTGTGCCTTTACATTGAGACTCAGGGAAATGGTGAAATCAAATGGCAACACACAAGTAACCATACAGGAACAAGGGAACAGAGTTTCCACAGGAACTTAGGTACAATGGTTACCTTAAGGGAGCTCAGCATAAAGACTCTCACAAGGCTGTATGTGACACGAGGAAATGGCCCAGATTCCAACTCAGCCTCCTGATTTATACTTCCTGGTCCTTGATGATTGGTGGGCAGGATTAGGTGATGTCACTGTCATGTGACTACTCTAGCCAAGGCTGTGATGTAGAATGAGGCCTAGCAGGCCAAGAGAACACTGAAGCCTGGACTTCTGCAAAACACAGGATGCTTGCTTTTAGATTACTGAATTCAGCCTCACACAGGAGATCACCACAGGTGGAGCTGATTACCTCTCAGGCAGAGAACTCAGGAAACTCAGTGCTGACAAGCTGTTTAACTCCGTGAGTGAAAAGACACAGGATCCAGGACAGAAAGCAGGGGTAAGTCACCAAATATGAGAATTACAGTCAGGATTGTGACAGTATCCCCCTCTTCGAGGGTGGACTCCGGACACCCATCCAATCTTAGGGGAACTTGAGAAATTCATACAGAAGAATTTAGGACCTTTGTTGATGCCTCTTCTTCTTATGGGAACGTTTGGTTTTGACCAAGGACCGCGGGATCTCCTGTAAAGAAAAACCTTCCTTAGAAAACATGGGGGCTCCCAAGAAAGGAGTAGCATCATGGACTGGATCAAATTCAGAGTCTGAGTCCAAGTCTAATGGAAGATATGAATCTCCCATAGATACACAGTTTGCAGATGAAAATGAGGTGCACTGGAGATTTAAATTCTCTGGGCTAGGAGAGACTCCAACATGAGCAATTTTAATGGTCGGATTCTTACTGAAGGAGATTCTTAGATTATCCCTGGGAGGACAGCACAAACTTCCTTCTGCATTCCCTTTAGAGCCTGATTTCTTTACCGAGTCAGATTCCATAGGTTTAGGACCAAATTCTTTAACCACAGCATTACTAAAATTCTGTAAGTCATGGAACACAGGATCATTACTCTCAAAAAGCATGTTGGCCCACTCCAAAGCTCTTCCTCTGAATGCCAGGAACAGATATCGAGTAACGTTGGAAGGAGTTACTGCACCTGAAGGATCAGACTCCATCCGAGACAGAAATTGTTCAACCAAAGCGGCATATTGCAGTAAATCTCCATCGAAGTAAATAGGTAGTAAACCATCAGACGAAAGCTTAGAGGCTGAAACTGGAGAAATCTTTGACTGGACGAGTAGGACTGGATTGGATCCGGGGATGCTTGAATTGGCTGGAACCAAAGGAGACTGACCAGGCTGGTCCTGGAGTAACACTGGACCGGCTGGAACCGGAACGAACTGACCAGGCGGAGCCTGGAGTATTGCTGGACCGGCTGGAACCGGAACGGACTGGCCAAGCTGGGCCTGGAGTATTGCTGGACCGGCTGGAACCGGGACGGACTGACCAGGCTGGGCCTGGAGTATTGCTGGACCGGCTGGAACCGGGACGGACTGAGTCCTTTCTTCACGGGGCTGAACCAAGGCAGGAGCCCCCACTTCACGGGGCTGGGCTGAGGCAAGAGCCCCCACTTCAAGGGGCTGGGCTGAGGCAAGAGCCCCCACTTCAAGGGGCTGGGCTGAGGCAAGAGCCCTCTCTTCACGGGGCTGGTCTGCGCTCTGAAGGCTCTCTGGCTGGGCAGCGCTCTGAAGGCTCTCTGGCTGGGCAGCGCTCTGAAGGCTCTCTGGCTGGGCAGCGCTCTGAAGGCTCTCTGGCTGGGCAGCGCTCTGAAGGCTCTCTGGCTGGGCAGCACTCTGTAGACCCTCTGGCTGGGCAGCACTCTGTAGACCCTCTGGCTGGGCAGCACTCTGTAGACCCTCTGGCTCTGGACCCTCGGATCCCCTTCCTGGGGCTGTACCCTCGGAACCCCCTCCTGGGGCTGGACCCTCTGAAGAACCCCCTCCTGGGGCTGTGCCCTCTGAAGAACCCCCTCCTGGGGCTGGACGCTCTGAACCCCTCACTGGGGCTGGACGCTCTGAACCCCTCACTGGGGCTGGACGCTCTGAACCCCTCACTGGGGCTGGACACTCTGAAGAACCCCTTCTTGGGGCTGGACACTCTGAAGAACCCCTTCTTGGGGCTGGACACTCTGAAGACGCCCCCCCTGGGGCTGAAGACACGGACGCCCCCCCTGGGGCTGGACACTCTGAAGACGCCCCTCCTGGGGCTAGACACTTTGAAGACGCCCCTCCTGGGGCTGGACACTTTGAAGACGCCCCTCCTGGAGCTGGACACTCTGAAGACGCCCCTCCTGGAGCTGGACACTCTGAAGACGCCCCTCCTGGGGCTGGACACTTTGAAGACGCCCCTCCTGGGGCTGGACACTCTGAAGACGCCCCTCCTGGGGCTGGACACTCTGAAGACGCCCCTCCTGGGGCTGGACACTCTGAAGACGCCCCTCCTGGGGCTGGACACTCTGAAGACGCCCCTCCTGGGGCTGGACACTCTGAAGACGCCCCTCCTGGGGCTGGACACTCTGAAGACGCCCCTCCTGGGGCTGGACACTCTGAAGACGCCCCTCCTGGGGCTGAAGACACGGACGCCCCCCCTGGGGCTGGACACTCTGACTCCTCTGTGACTCTAAATGGCTTGAATATTCTTCTCTGGACACCCAACTTGGGATAAGGTCTTTTAATCACCGGACCCCAGTCATAAATTTGAGTCTCTTTCCGAGTAGCCATCTTGATACCCCCGTCAGCAGTAGCAGGATCGGCTACTGTGGATGACTTGTAGACATGAGCACTGTGATACTGCGATTTGTCACCATTCCCTGGCTTGCGAAGAATGCAGTCTTTAACAAAATGACCAGAATTTCCACAGTAAAGACAGAGATGTAGCTCCTTACGCCGCTGACGTTCAGCTTCAGAGAGCTTGGGCCGTGGATAGCTCTGATGAAAAACTTTCCCTTGCGCAGAGGAAGAGACTCTATTAACTGGATGGGACAAAACAGGATCAACAACGTTGGTAGTATTCCTGAGGAGATCAGGCATCACAGAGAGAATACTAGGCAAAAGTTCTTGTAACTGTAGTAACATCTGGTAGAAAATCTGCAGTTGGTCAGGAGTCTTAGAGCAGAAGGTCATAGAATCTCTGGAGGACGAATTCCGCTGCAGACACTGTGCCAATCGATGCTGAGTCGACTCCAGACCTTCCAAGCGTCCTGCAATATTGCTTAGGAGGTCATGCGTCAGACTAACACTTTCGGCCGGGTCCATGTGGCCATTTCCTACTGTCATGACTAAGGTTTTTGTGAACCCGGTGCTAGCGAAGTCTGCGCGGGCGACTGGAGGACTACACGAATACCACCACTGACCTGGTTTTGGAAGTGTTGTGGACTCGGGGTCTCTTCCGGTGACTGGGAAGAGGAACCGCGGCAGAGATGGCCGAATCCAAGTTCTCCTCATGCAGGATGAGGTCGGCAGACAGGAAGCACGTGTGGGCGCTGAAGGTCTCCTGAAAGACAGAACTGGAAAGGCGCTGATGAATCAGTGAAGAATAACAGGTACAACTGTGCTAAAGGGCACGGGGTGCTTGGGGACACTGAGGTGCTTGGAGACACTGAGGTGCTTGGAGACACTGAGGTGCGTAGAGACACTGGGGTACGTAGAGGCACTGAGGTGCGTAGAGGCACTGAGGTGCGTAGAGGCACTGAGGTGCGTAGAGGCACTGAGGTGCGTAGAGACACTGAGGTGCGTAGAGACACTGGGGTGCGTAGAGACACTGGAGTGCGTAGAGACACTGGGGTGCTGAGGCACGGAGGCACGGAGGTGCTGGAAGCACGGAGGTACTGAGGCACGGAGGTGCTGAGGCACGGAGGCACGGAGGTGCTGAGGCACGGAGATGCTGAGTCACGGAGATGCTGGAAGCACGGAGGCACGGAGGTGCTGGAAGCACGGAGGTACTGAGGCACGGAGGTGCTGAGGCACGGAGATGCTGAGTCACGGAGGTGCTGGAAGCACGGAGGCACGGAGGTGCTGGAAGCACGGAGGTACTGAGGCACGGAGGCACGGAGGTCCTGAGGCACGGAGGTACTGAGGTGCTGAGGCACGGAGATGCTGAGTCACGGAGGTGCTGGAAGCACGGAGGCACGGAGGTGCTGGAAGCACGGAGGTACTGAGGTGTTGGAAGCACGGAAGTACTGAGCTCTGGAGATCCCAACTACAACAGTAGTAAAACTGAAACACGACAGCTGTGGTTTTCAGTGGAGAACATGGAATTCAGTACTGTGCCTTTAAGACGAAACATTGCAGCTGTGCCTTTACATTGAGACTCAGGGAAATGGTGAAATCAAATGGCAACACACAAGTAACCATACAGGAACAAGGGAACAGAGTTTCCACAGGAACTTAGGTACAATGGTTACCTTAAGGGAGCTCAGCATAAAGACTCTCACAAGGCTGTATGTGACACGAGGAAATGGCCCAGATTCCAACTCAGCCTCCTGATTTATACTTCCTGGTCCTTGATGATTGGTGGGCAGGATTAGGTGATGTCACTGTCATGTGACTACTCTAGCCAAGGCTGTGATGTAGAATGAGGCCTAGCAGGCCAAGAGAACACTGAAGCCTGGACTTCTGCAAAACACAGGATGCTTGCTTTTAGATTACTGAATTCAGCCTCACACAGGAGATCACCACAGGTGGAGCTGATTACCTCTCAGGCAGAGAACTCAGGAAACTCAGTGCTGACAAGCTGTTTAACTCCGTGAGTGAAAAGACACAGGATCCAGGACAGAAAGCAGGGGTAAGTCACCAAATATGAGAATTACAGTCAGGATTGTGACATTGGGTCAACAAGGCGATCGAAGCTTGGGCGGAGCATTTGTTCTCTGGAATTCGTGACGAGTTACCAGCGGATCAATTGATAGAGTTGGCGGAACACATCCGCGAATCAGCCCTTTACCTTTGCGAGGCGTCCAAGGACATAGGTATTCTAGGAGCTAGAATTTCCGCTTTAGCAATTGCGGCCCGCAGAGCTCTCTGGCTCCGGCAGTGGCAGGCAGATACGGAATCCAAAAGGGCGGCAGAAGCGTTGCCCTTTGCGGGTGAGATTCTGTTTGGTAAGGATCTGGATGCCTGGATCTCTCAGTCAACTTATCTTCCTTCTGCTGCTCCAACTACTCGCAGGCCATATAGGGGTCCCTCTTTTCGATCCTTTCGTGCCCCTTCCAGGTTTCGAGGCCAGGGGTGGAGCTTCGACCTTCCGTGGCCATAGAGGTAGAGGCGGCGGCAGGGGTAGAGGCTCCGCAACCTCAGCCCAGTCAGAGGTTAAGTCCTCTGCCACTACCACCGCATGACGGGCTTCCCTCCCACCTGGGGGATCACAGGGTGGGAGCTCGTCTGTGGGATTTCAAGGAGGTCTGGATACAGTCCTGCCCAGACGCTTGGGTCCGGGATCTAATCTCTTGCGGTTACAAGCTCGTGTTTCAGGAACAACCGCCCCAGCGGTTTTTTACCACGGGTTTGCCAGTTTCCGACAACCGAGGAGTTGCCTTACAGGCAGCGGTCCAGAAGCTTCTATCCGCAAGGGTGGTGATCCCTGTTCCCTCTCATCTTCAGAAGCAGGGCTATTACTCAAGCCTATTTCTTGTACCGAAGCCGGACGGCTCAGTCAGGCCAATCCTGAACTTGAAGGATCTCAATCCGTATTTGAGGGTATTCAAGTTCAAGATGGACTCCCTTCAGTCTGTTATTGCGGGGTTGGAAAGAAACGAGTTTCTGGCATCCCTAGACATCAAGGATGCATACTTACATGTTCCCATGTGGCCTCCTCATCAGGCGTTTCTCCGGTTCGCAATACGGGACGCTCATTTCCAGTTCCAGGCCCTTCCTTTCGGTCTCTCTTCTGCTCCCAGAGTGTTCACAAAGGTCATGGCGGTCATGATGGCCCTACTTCAGAAGCAGGGTGTGACGATTGTTCCCTATCTGGACGATCTACTGATAAAAGCGAGCTCGGCAGAACTGTTGCTTCAGAATATCCGGATGACACAGGACCTTCTGATTCGTCACGGGTGGATCCTGAATTTCCCGAAGTCTCACTTATACCCCTCACAACGGCTATTGTTTCTGGGGATGATTCTCGACACGGTCCTTCAGAAGGTTTTCCTGCCTCAGGACAAGATCCTGTCTCTGCAGACTCTGGTAAGGTCGGTTCTTCGACACCGTCGGGTGTCAGTGTATCTGTGCATTCGCCTTCTGGGAAAAATGGTAGCAGCATTCGAAGCTCTCCCGTACGGTCGCTTCCATTCTCGACCGTTTCAGCTGTGTCTTCTACATCAGTGGTCAGGATCTCATCTGTTCCTTCATCAAAGGGTGACACTATCACCAAAGGCCCGGTCGTCGCTTCTCTGGTGGCTCCAGTCGACGCATCTGTTGGAAGAAAGGCGGTTCGGGGTATGGGATTGGACTCTCCTCAGCACGGACGCCAGTCTGAGAGGCTGGGGGGCAGTTACCCTGGAACATCAGTTTCAGGGGCGCTGGTCAATAGACGAATCCGCTCTCCCCATAAACATTCTCGAACTAAGGGCGGTGTACAATGCTCTGCTTCAGGCACATCACCTACTCCGCGGTCGAGCGGTCAGAGTTCAGTCCGACAACGCCACGACGGTGGCGTACATCAACCGTCAGGGCGGCACTCGCAGCCGCGCAGCAATGAGGGAGGTCACCAACATCCTCCTCTGGGCAGAGAGATATGCTCTGTCCTTCTCGGCAATATTCATTCCGGGAGTGGACAATTTGGAAGCCGACTATCTAAGCCGGCAGGACATGCACCCGGGAGAATGGTCACTACATCCCCAGGTGTTTTGGCAACTGGTCCGCCGGTGGGGAAAACCACAGATCGACCTCATGGCGTCCCGCCTGAACCATCAGTTGCCTCTTTACTACTCTCGGACGAGGGACCCGGCGGCGGCGGGCGTGGATGCTCTCACGGCTCCTTGGAATTTCCAGTTCGTTTACCTTTTTCCTCCGTTCCCACTGTTACCGCGGGTTCTGCAGCGCATCAAGAGAGAAGATGCTCTGGTCCTCCTGTTGGCTCCGGATTGGCCACGCAGGGTTTGGTACTCCACCCTACACCTGTTGTCGGTAGCCGAGCCTTGGCCCCTGCCACTACGAGACGATCTTCTGCAGCAGGGTCCTTTTCTTTATCCAGACTTACGCAGGCTATGTTTGACGGCGTGGCTGTTGAGAAAGCCATCTTGAAAAGGAAGGGGATTCCTCATACGGTTATACCTACTATGCTTCAGGCTAGAAAGTCAGTCACATCTTCGCACTACTACCGAATTTGGAAGGCTTATGTAGCCTGGTGTGAACATCGAGAATGTTCTCCTTCTGTGTTTTGCATAGCCCGCCTTCTCCGGTTTTTGCAGGCGGGTTTTTCAGCGGGCTTACGACTGGGGTCACTAAAGGTGCAGGTCTCTGCTCTTTCGGTTTTCTTTCAGAAAAAGTTAGCCCTGCTGCCGGAAGTTCAGACTTTCTTTCAGGGGGTGCTTCGAATACAGCCTCCTTTCCGCCCTCCGACAGCACCATGGGACCTCACTCTGGTCCTCTCCTTTCTGCAGTCCTCTTTGTTTGAGCCCCTGGAATCAGTGGAGATCAAATATCTCACTTGGAAGGTGGTTCTTCTCCTGGCGCTGACTTCAGCTAGACGTGTGTCGGAACTCGGGGCTCTCTCTTGTAGGTCGCCTTACCTGGTGTTTCATACGGATAGGGACGAGCTTCGTACTCGTATGTCTTTTCTACCTAAGGTGGTGTCTGATTTTCACATCAATCAGCCTATTGTGGTTCGGCACTCTCGGGGGACTCTCCGGATTCGAGATCATTGGACGTTGTCAGGGCGCTCAAGATCTATGTGGATAGGACTTCAGCTATTCGGAAGTCAGATTCCTTATTTGTTCTCTACGATGCTGCTCGCCGGGTTTGGCCGGCTTCTAAACAGACTTTGTCTCGATGGATTCGACTAACCATCAGACAAGCTTATTTGGCGACTTCTCGGGAACTTCCATCTTCAATTTCGGCGCACTCTACACGCTCGGTGGGACCTTCGTGGGCGGCTGCCCGTGGGGTCTCCATCACTACTTTATGTCGGGCGGCTACTTGGTCGGGCCGACATACCTTTGTCAAATTCTACAAGTTTGACACGTTTGCGGCCTCTGCATTGCAGTTTGGCCGAGCGGTCTTACAGGACTCTCAGCGCTCTCCCACCCGTTTTGGGAGCTCTGGGACGTCCCCATTGTAACTGTACTCCAGTGGCCCCTAGTGGATGAAGGAGAAATCAGGATTTTGGTACTTACCGATAAATCCCTTTCTCCGATTCCACAGGGGCCACTGGACGCCCACCCAGCGCTATTCCTCCTTTCTGGTTTAACGGTTTGCAGATCACTATGTGACTGTTTGTTTGGTACAGTTTAACCTTTTTTGGTTAGGTTAAGTTCCAGAGTTGTTTTTTTGTGTTATCCTGGTTTACATGGCGGCATTAACCTCCTCTACATTCAAGTTTGTTTGTTACAGCTCTCCTCGGGCACAGTTTTACGTAGACTGGCTTGGAGGGGACATAGTAGGGGAGGAGCTAGCCACAGTGTTAGAATTTTTAAAGTGCCAGCTCCCAATTACTGCCTACTATTTCCCCATTGTAACTGTACTCCAGTGGCCCCTGTGGAATCGGAGAAAGGGATTTATCGGTAAGTACCAAAATCCTGATTTCAAAAACACTTGTAAATGATATACTTTCTTTCATCCCAAAATAATTTTGTTCGATTTTGTCCATATATTTGGAGGAGAATGGAGTTGAGAAAACCAAAGCACAGGTAAAAGATGTCCCCTAGTGGATATAGGGTTAGATCAGTGAATCAATTGTGTACATGCAACCTGGGAATATTTTCAGACTTAGGATATGCAAGAGAAATTCAGCTACAGAAGGTTTCATACATCCTTTAAACTAGTCTCTCAGCCTTCTAGAATTTATCATTTATGGTTCTTAATTCTGGTATTTGTAGACAGTGAAGCAGAATAGCACCACTTCCTACATCTGAAACATCTAGTTACACAATAAAGGTAGACAAACATATGGATGATGTAACAGTTTGATAAATTGTATCTTTGTCTATCCCAGAGTGAGCAACAGAAGAGCAATAAATGCTGGGGCAGTATTCTTTTTTGTGTTTTAGAAAGATGTGAGTCTTCAATTTTGTATAGACTACTGTGGTCTCATTTCTGATTTGTTTGATTAAGTGAGCAGTATCCTCTGGAACATTAATCTTCGGGATACATACTGTATATTCTTATTTGTATATGTGAGGAGATAAATGAAAGACTCAATCTAGCACTCGTACTGGGCACGAGGAATATTTGCTGATGCAATTTTGGTCATTGTAATAGCCTTGCTGTCTTTCAGGATCTATTAATGATGCTTTTGATGATTTCCTGAGCTCCTGTGTTTTTTTAGCTTGATGTTATACTCCGCCTTTATTTCTCTTAATTTACTGAGCACCACAGGCAGGTTTGCAGTGTATTGGAGAAGTTAAGAGAATATCATACTTAACCCTTTATGGTCCCCTTGTCCATTTAAATGAACATTATAAAAAAAAATGTTGCATAGACTGTATTGATATTGTCATTCAAATTCCATTAACCATTTAATTGTATGAAAATACTGTGAAACTTTTCCAGCAGATGGCAGCACCGGCCGCCGCGAGGTTGAAAGATGGCTTTGTCCAAAAGCCATGAGGGGAGTATCCCACTTTACAAGTAAAACAACAAAATCGTTATTGGAATGGTGATTGAACAGATTTATTAGTTTATTTTATTCCATTGTTTCTTGGATTACTGCTTTAACCAAGAAAGAAGAAGACACTTGGTTATCTTAAGCATTTTAAGTCTTCAACTCTCTTTTAGGAGCTGTTGCTATGCTGTCTCAATCTGATCCAGCTACTAAGAAGCTTTATCCATGTACTTTTCGTCCATGCTAATTATCTATTGCAGAAAATAAGTATGATGTTGAAAATCAAGGATTGTTGACCATCAAATGGACATTTGGAGAATTGGTTGGAGAAGGCAACCCCACAAACATTTTCAATATATTGAAACCTCTAATGGGCTAAACCCTAGACAATCTAGATGAGCTTTATGCTTGCAAGATTCAATTTCAGTATACATTTTTGTCCTCACAAAATTTGAAAATGTATCTAGGACTTTTCTTTAGTGACATGAGCAGATTGCTAAGGATATTTGGATAATACCTCTGACACTTGTATTAGCCGTTCTGACTTCTAATCCTTCCATTCACCACCTACAAGTTCAAAATAAGCTCCATTTAAAACTTTGGAGAAATATCTCTTTCTTACTGATGTTTTCAAATAATCTGTAGTCTCTGCAGCACATATTTCATTCTGACGTTACTAAAATGGTGACATTTCTAAATTGCCGTATAAGGTGACCCGCTTTAAAGGATGATGTGTGTTATTTTTTTCTGTCTTGTGATATCTGTTCAAGAAATAAGGCTTCTAACTAAGTGCCAATTTATTTATTTTTTGTACTCCATCATCTATCCCTAAAAGTCCTAGTTTCCATTTTTTATTGAACTTTGAATTACCAGTCCTACATACAGTAATATCTGGGTAGTTATGGCCTGCTTTGGCAAGATGACTAATTACATTTTTTTCTAATTGCCAAGATTCTGGCTTCATTATTAATTTAAAACACTTTCCAATTACACAATCTTCTGCAAAACATTGTTTCTGTGTTATGAGCCACGGCAGTGGCTCATTCCTGTTTTGCATTTTGGTTATGTATTTTATGTTATAATTCTGTTTCTGTCCCCCTTGGCTTTTGTGGGGTGTCCGGAGTCCACCCTTAAGGAGGGGGTACTGTTATGAACAACAAGCAGTGGTTCATTCCTGTTTGCTGTCTGTTTATGTATTTTGTATTATAGTACTGTTCGCATGCCAGTATTTCCATTGTACTGGTGTTGGAAGACTCTTTTTGGCCACCGGTGGTGAGTCTGTATAATTGCAGCCTGTTTCTATGTGTTAAGCCTCACCTGTCTGATATTTGATCATTATGTGGTGAGTTTCTGTACTGCAATCTGGCTCTTGTCTGTGTTACTCTCACCTGCAGGTATTTGACCATTATAGTGTGCCTGGCCACCAGCCATCCTGATTGGGGCGTGTTCCTTTATTACCCATCTAGCTCTGCAGTTCTGAGCTGGTGATAGACGTTTGTTAAAGATACCTGTATGTTCCTGGTTTGTTTCATGTCCAATTTGTTTCAGTGTCCAGGCCTTGTTTGATAGTGGAATCCTGCATACTCAGTTCTGGCAGAATCTGAAGTTTACTACTCTCCACCAGCATTCCTACCTTCAGTGAGAACCTGTGAGCTTCTTGTGAGCTGCTTCCTGCTCTGGAGTATTCCTGTCCGGTATCCTGAGATCCTGTCATCCTCTAATCCAGTGGTCCTGAGTCCTGGTGTCCGGAAGCCTATTATTGGTATTGTTCCAGCTTTCCAGTCCTGTGAGCCAGTGTCTGCGGCCTCGGGGTTCCCGTCCACCTGCGTGTATCTACACCGGTGTTGTGAGTAGCGGCTTTGCCGCGCCTTACGGCCTCAGCCGTATTATTCCGTTTATTTTGACTCTGGTGTTTTCTGCGGAGGTCTCCGCTCTGGCTGTCCTCGCCGGTATACGACGGTGTCGTGTAGGAGTGTGGACAGCATTTTCTTTTGTTGCCTTTTGTCTTGGCAGCCGCGCCGCACATACTTTTTGTTAGAATTCTGTAGCAGCCCCTAGCTCGGGTTTCTGTTTAGTTAGAGGTTCCCCTTGTTCTCACGCCATCTCAGTTTACACCTTGTCTCCAACTAAGACCGGGGGGCATCGAAGTTGGGCAGACATAATCCGCCCTTCAAATGCGGCTGCCGTGGGCCCAAGCAAACATAGTCTCTCAGGTGTAGACTGACCACGCGGGTGGGACAACGGAGTCAGGGTTTCTGTAGGGGTTGCTGCTGAACTCCATTCCTACTGCAGCATTACGTTCCTGTACTCAGAGCTTGTCCACCCTGTTCCCTGAGTACCGAGTACAGTGAACGTAACATTCTGATGGGGTTCTCAATTTATTGCCCAGGTCTAAAAATCATTCTACTGTAGGGAGGTCCAATCAATTTAATGTCTATCACTTTAAATTGAGTTTTTTTATTTTTATTTTATAAATGTCTATCACTTACAGATGAATGGTCAACTTATGAAACAATTAATTATCTTATAAGTACAAGAGGATTGGCAACAAAATTATCATTAATTGAGTTTTCCTTTAATTATTTTCCTCATGTTTCTTCACAGGAACTTGCCTTTATTTTGTGTGTACTGGTCTAATAAAGAGAGAGAGAAGAGAGAAGAAGAGCAAGAATCAGAGGGGCAGGATAGAAACAGAGACGCAGACACAGAAGGGCAGGAGAGCAAGAGTAGAAAAACTGAGACAGACTAGGGGAGTAGAGAAATAGGCAAAATACAGAGTAGTGGGAGGCAAAGAAAGAGGGGAATAGAAAAATTTAAAATAGAAGATAAAAAGGGTGAAGCATTTCTGAAGAAGAAAGAAATAGATAAGGGAGAAAAGAGACATAGAGTTAGATTTACTAAAGCTTTGACAAATGAAAAGTGGTGGTGATGCCCATTGCAAGCAATCAGATTCTGTCTTTCATTTTCTAGGATGTAACAGAGAAATTCTAGCTACACTTTGATTGGTATGCAATGGGCATCACCACCAGTTTTCATTAATAAAAGCTTTAGTAAATATACCCAATAAAGGGGGAGGGAGCGGAGAAGAAAAATAAGAGAGTAACAAACCAGGCAGAGTCATAAGACTGTTGTATGACATTTATAATTATTATAATACTATGAGCACAAAAAGTATTATTTTCTAATTATCTTAATTAATCTTAATTATACTTAATTCTACTTAAAATGGAAGACAATGGGTCAACAGAAATATTCTACAAATAAAGCATATTCTGCACAGAACATACATCTGGAGTGCGTACGCATTTGTACTGTATAAGAAGTATTACTATACAGCCATTCCCAGAACAGTCATCATCAGCACATACAGTAGTTGCTTCTCTTTATAGCAAGTGCACACTGTATCTCTAATAATAGGCTTATTTGTGAATATTTGCTGGCAGAGCCGGCCCTAGGTATAGGCAACCTAGGCAATTGCCTAGGGCATTTCGTATGCAGATACAGCCACAGTCGCACACAGTATATAGGCATGCCGCATATCATTTTAATCAGCAGAATCTGCTTGTGAATCCTAGCCACATAGCAATGCAAATAAGATGCACTGGCAGAGCTGCCAGTTGACTCACGCCAGGAACTATATGTGTCATTATGTGTATAAGGGCATTAATAATGTGTAACATATGTGTAAGGGGCACTATGTGTGTCATTATGTGTATAAGGGTACTAATAATGTGCAGCATATGTGTGAGGGACATTATGTGTGTCATGTGTATAAGGGCATTAACAGTGTGTGGCATATGTGTAAGGGAAACTATTTATATAAGGGCATTAATAAGGGTTGGCATAATGTGTAAGGCGCATTATGTTTATAAGGACATTAATAACGTGTGTCATGTGTAAGGGGCATTACTGTGTGGTATTATGTGTATAAATGCATTACCAATGTGTGGCATTATGTGTATAAGGTGCTCTACTGTGTGGCGTAACGTATAGAAAGGGCACTACTGTGTGGTCTAATGTGAATAAAAAGCAATATGGTGTGGTGTAATGAGAATAAAGAGCAATATGGTGTGGTGTAATGTCAGCAAAAACACATACCTTTTTGGGCTGTGCGCTAAATGTACACACAGGGGGTAGGAAAACAAAAAAAAGGACTGCTATGGGTGGGGGGTGATGGTGCTGGGAAAGGGGTACAGGGTCAGAGGTGGAACTAGCGGTGGTGCTAAGGAGCACCAGCCAAAATTTTGCCTAGGGCATCATATTGGTTAGGGCCGGTTCTGTTTGCTGGTCTGCATGGTCAGCACTGAACTCTTCATCTCAGGAAATATTTTGGTGGTAGATATTTCATATGATGCAACATTATAATTACCTGAAAAATTTGCATCAAAATGAATAAATGAACCCTAAAGTTCCATTATTCATTCACTTCAGTTCTGTTTGTGAAATATAACCAGAGTTCCTGATGCCACCATTTGGGTTTGGTACTATGGATTTGCTCTTAAATTAACTATGTCCATATTTCTACAAATCACTGTTCAAACCATATTCATGTATTATACTGGATAATAGCATAGTGTTATCACTATTCCATGCAAATTTGTACAAACACTTGTTTGATAAAAGAAATAATTAAAAAATAAGTAAATATGCAACATTTGTGGACCACAAATATTGCATATTTACTTATTTTTTACTTATTTTTTTAAATTATTAGTTCTATCGTGATGCTATCATATTATCAAATACCATCCAAATGAAAGTTTTCTTTATTCACAAAAGCATAAACACTGAAGAAAAAAAAAACCTAAGTAATACGTAATACACTGTCCACTCCTGATTTTGGAATGACTCAAAACTCAGAAGCAAATTACAAAGAGTTGTCCAAGCAGATGTCGTTATGCCAAAAAGCTTGAGGAAGTACATCTCGGGGGAACATTTATAGTTGATCATAATGTAAAATCATTCATTTTTTAGGGTGCAGGATCAGGATATACCAAATGGTGGTGTTTTTAAGGATTATTTCTCTTACGTCCTAGTGGATACTGGGGAACTGTTCTGTAGTACCATGGGGTATAGATTGGGTCCACTTGAGACTGACACTTTAAAAACTTTAGTGTGTGTATGTGTGTGCTGGCTCCTTCCCTCTATGCCTCTCCTACCAGACTCAGTTTAGAAAAATGTGCCCACGGAGGCGGGTGCATTTCTCTGGAGCTCCAGAGAGTTTCCTTTATTTTTTATTTTAGTTATTTGTTTTCAGGTAGTACTGGTAGACAACCAGTCTACCTGCTTCTTGGGACTTAGAGGGGTGACCAAACCAACCTCCTGAGGGTTAATGGTTCGTAATCCCAGCTGACAGGACACTGAGCTCCTGAGGTCACTGTGTGTGCCTATGCCAGCAGCTAGCCGCCACCGTCCAACAGATGCCGAAGAGTCGGAGGTGCGGGGTCCCGGTTAGCGGGTCCCCGGTGTGGTTTGGCGGCATGTCATGTGGCTGTCATGGGCCACGAGCTGCGGTGCCCGCCACGGACTACACTAGCTCTGTGCTCCACACTGTCAGTAGGCATTGTGTGTACTGTATATTATCACTTTCAGCCAGTATAAACATCTATGTGGGACCACGCACCATTACGGGGGCGGCGTTTCCTGGAAAACGGGACCAGTGGTGGCAAGGCACCATTTCCTGCTGCTGCGGATCATCAAGGCTGCATGCACGCTGTTCCTTCATGGACCCACGCTGTTACAGACTCTGTACTGGTACCAGGGGGTCATAGCAGGGGGGTAGCACATCAGCGGTAGCGCTGCTGCACATAAATAAGGTGATGCACATACTTTTACACACTGCGCTGCTGTGTTTTGTGTGCTGGTCTCCGCTTTCTCTGTGTCACTCCAGGGGCTCTCTAGGGTCTGTGTGGAGGTGTTTTCAGTGGTTTTTCACTGCATTATCATTGTGTACAATATGTCTGTTGACATGGTTATGTGTACTGCTTGTAATTCTACCCCATCTTCTGCTGGGTCCCTCATGTGTGAACAGTGTTCATTATCTCCACAGGGACACAGTTCATAGGCACCTGACTGGCTAGATACCTTTAAGAGCATGATTCACAAAGTGAATTCAGAACTAGCTGCGGCTAAGAAAGAGAGACAGATGTTAAAACACGGCTAAGAAAGAGAGACAGCTGTTAAAACAGCCTGTTGATAGTATGGCTAAAGCAGCAGATGCCAGAATGCTTCTCAGCCCCCTCTGTTGGTTTCGCAAAAACGCTCACTAACAGGTGCTGATTCTGACCAGCCGGATGTAGATAATGATGATGATGATGATATGGCTGAGGACAGTTCTCTGTCCCCCCCCCCCCCCCCGTGGGTGGAGGCCCTCATTTATGCTGTAAGAGAGGTTCTTCACATACCCCATCAGGAGGGAAGAACCAGATGAAGAGTTGTACTTTATTGTAAAACACAAAACCTCAGCTACATTTCCTGTGTCTAAGGCATTGAACTCCCTGGCCAGGGAGGCATGGGTGAACCCTGACAAAAAATTCAAAACTCCTCAGAGGTTTTTATCTACATTTCCCCTCCCAGCTGATGACAGGAAGGTATGGGAAAAACCCCCATCAGTCGATATGTCTGTGTCCAGACTGTCTAGAAAATTGTTACTGCCGGTACCAGGGGCTATATCCCTAACAGACCCTGCTGACTGTAAGATTGAGATCACTCTCAAGGCGATATATACTGCAGCAGGGGGTTGCACAGCGCCCCACAATAGTTTGTGGTTGGATTTCAAGGGCAGTAGTCAAGTGGTCTGATAATGTTGTTAATGGATTAGACACTCTGCCCCAGGATGAGGTCATTACTCTACTACAACACATACAGGATGCTGCAAATTTTATGAGTGAAGCTATAAAAGAATTGTGTAAGACAAATGGCCGCACTACTGCTATGGCGGTTTCGGCCCACAGAATTCTGTGGTTACGTCAATGGTCAGCGGATGCTGACTCCAAAAAGGGTGTCGAAAATCTTCCCTTTACAGGTGATGACTTGTTTGGAGATGGATCTCTCAGGCAATGGCAGGTAAGTCTACTTATCTGCCGTCAGCTGCACCACCTGCCAGAGTGCTTTCTCAGGATCCTCCTTGCAGTCCTTTCGTGTGGCAAGGTTCAGAGGCAGAGGGGTCTCCACTACTCCTAGAGGATCTCGTGATAAGTCCTGTAAAACTGTGGCTGCTGCATCCCTGGACCAGACCACCGGATCCCCTGCCACTAAGCCTTCCACGTGACGTTTGGCCCCAGCAGCAAGGTGACTTTCAGGTAGGTGCTTGCCTTCAACACTTTGCCAACTTTTGCAGACGGGAGTGGTGGTTCCAGTACCTCCTCCGTGTCATGATCCTGACTGAAGTTCTCATATTTGGTGACTTACCTCTGCCATCTGTCCTGGGTCCTGCATCTTTTCTGCTCACTGGGATAAACAGCTTGTCAGTACCATGAGTTTCCTGAGTGCTGAGTTCTCTGCTTGGAAGGTGAGAGTTAACGAGCAGTTGATTAACCTTCTGCGTGAATCTGAATTCATCAGTCTCTCTATGCTGTGCCTACACAGCAATCATTGTTGTCATTACACTCTATGCCTCTCTGACTCCAGTGGTCACCAGATACATTCTGCACTGTGCTCAGCAATCTGGAGTGTAGGCCTAAAAGTCAGCATCCTCTGTTCATATGTAGAAGTTCAGGCTTCAGTGTTTTTTCGGCCTGCTAGGCCTCACTCCACATCAAAGCCTAACCTGCAGTACTGACATGACAGGGTCTGATCCCCTGACCTGGAGCTATCCAATCCTGTGCCAGCCTGAGACTCTCTGAATCACCTTACTCTGTTCACCAACGACCAAGGACCAGGCAGTATAAGTAAAGAGACTTGTGCTACAGAATCTGCCAGTTCCTGTATCACACAGCTCTGTGTGAGCGTCGCAGCTGAGCTCCCTAAAAGGTAACACTTTTACTTTGGTTCCTTTAAAACTCTGCTCTTTCGCTATCCAGTCTGGATTACAGTTGTGTTACCAGTTATATCCAGTATCAGTCTCGTCTTAAAGACGCAGCCACAGTATTCATCAGTCTCATCTTAAAGCCACAGCTGCAGTATTCATCAGTCTCATCTTAAAGACACTGCTGCAGTATTCTTCAGTCTCATCTTAAAGCCACAAGTGCAGTACTCATCAGTCTCGTCTAAAAGACATAGCTGCAGTATTCTTGTCTCGTCTTAAAGCCACAGCCGCAGTATTCTTCAGTCTCGTCTTAAAGATACAGCCACAGTCTTCAGTTCATCTTCTGTCTCATCTTAAAGTCTCACCCACAGTTATTGTTCCACATACAGTTGCATTTCCAGTTATATCAGTACCCAGCCCAGTTCACAGTGTTCTCAGTCTCATCGGTAAACAGCCCTGATTCTCAGTCTCACCAGTAACCAGCCCAGTTCCAGTCTCACCAGTAACCAGTCCGGTTCAACGTCTTCAGCTCTTCTCCCAGATCTGCGTAACTTCAGAGAACCTATTTCATAGTAACCTTGAGTACACAAACACCTACTCCTGTGACAGTATATCTAGTTCGTTCTCACCAATACATTCAAACACCAAGTCCCTGGTGATCCAGTGGTCTGGATACGGCTCCCTCTGCCGTGGCCCGGGTTCGATCCCCGGTCAGGGATTGCTCCTTACTACTTCATCTCACTGATTCCCACAGACCAGCCAAATATACATATAGTCCTCCAGTTAGTCGCACAGACTTCACATACACGTTGGATTCACAAAAACTACAGTCATGACACTACGTTACACAACAGGGTTTTTTTCTCCAGTCTTTTTGTTGTTCCAAAACCAGACAGTTTGGTGCAACCCATCTTGAACCTGAAGTCCTTAAACTCGTATCTATAGGTATTCAAATTCAAGATGGAATCCCTGCGGGCAGTGGTGTCTGGTCTGTAGGAGGGGGAATTCCTGGTATCTCTAGATGTCAAGAATGCTTACCTGCACATTAGCATTTGGCCTCCTCATCAGGCTTACCTCAGGTTGGCCATATTGGACAACCATTTCCAGTTTCAGGCCTTACCCTTTTGCCTCTCCACAGCTCCAAGCGTCTTCACAAAGGTCATGGCGGAAATTATGCTGCAACTACGCATGATGGGAGTCAACATAGTCCCCTACTTGAACGATCTCCTGGTAAAGGCTGTGTCCAGGAAACGTCTACTGCACAGCATTGATCTGATGACTCGCCTACTTACAGATCATGGGTGAATCTTAAATTTTCAGAAATCTCACCTGGAATCGACCCAACAACATACAGTGTCTCAATAGGTGTTTCTTCCGATGGACAAGGCCTTGACTATCCAGGCTATGGTCCGCTCAGTACTCCGCCCTTGCAGGGTATCAATACATCTTTGCATATGCTTGCTGGGCAGGATGGTAGCTGCTTACAAGGCAATCCAAATGTCAGGTTTCATGCCTGGCCATTTCAACTGTATTTGCTGGACAAATGGTCTGGGTCTCACCTTCATATGCATCAGGAAGTAACCTTATCTCAAAAAGCTCAGATTTCCTATTGTAGTGGCTAAAAGTCCCTCACCTAGTGGATAGCAGGAGTTTCAATATCCACTCATGGATTCTACTTACAATGGATGCCAGCCTCTGGGGTTGGGGGGCTGTGACCCAAGGGGCCCAGTTCCAGGGCATATGGTCAAATCAGGAATCTGTTCTGCCGATAAACATCCTGGATCTCAGGGTGATTTGCAATGCTCTTCTGCAAGCTTCCCCTCTCCTGAGGAATCAAGCAATCCAGGTTCAATCAGACAATGCCACGGCAGTGGCGTACATAAATCGACAAGGAGAAACAAAAAGCAGAGCAGCAATACGAGAAGTGTCAAAGATACTCTTCTTGGTGGAGGCCAACGCAGAGGCCATCTTAACCATATTCATTCCAGGAGTGGACAACTGGGAAGCAGACTTCCTCAGCAGGCATGACCTCCATCTGGGGGAGTGGAGCCTACTTCCTCGGTGTTTTAACAGTTGATTCACTGGTGGGGCTGTACGCAGATAGATCTGATGGCGTCTTGTCTCAACAAGAAGCTACGCCATTACTGTTCCAGAACGAGAGATCCACAGGCTGTATCAGTGGACGCGCTAACGACGCCATGGATGTATCAGTTTGTGTACCTGTTCCCCCCAATACCGCTAATCCCAAGGGTTCTAAAAAGACTAAGAAGAGAAAGCATTCAAGCAATTCTAATAGCTCCGGATTGGCCTTGACGGGTGTGGTATTCGGACCTACTAACCATGGCTCTGGAGGATCCCTGGCCTCTGCTGCTCCAAAAGGATCTTCTTCAGCAAGGTCCATTCGTCTATCCAGACTTACCACGGCTATGTTTGATGGCTTGGAAGTTGAGAGGGAGATTCTAGCCAGAAAAAAGTATTCCCTCAAGGGTTATGGTCCACTATGGTCCAGGCCAGGAAGATGGTTACGTCAAAACATTATCATCGTATCTGGAAAAGTATGTTTCGTGGTGTGAAAGTAGAAAGATCCCGTGGAATTAAGAATTGGTCGCTTTCCACTTTTCCTGCAAGCGGGAATGGATATGGGCCTATGTTTAGGCTCCATAAAAGTGTAGAATTCAGCGCTCTCTATTTTCTTCCAAAAGCAATTTACTCTCTTGCCAGAAGTACAGACCTTCCTGAAAGGGGTTCTTTACTTGCAACTGCCTTTTGTGCCTCCCACTGCTCCGTGGAATCTGAATGTGGTTTTGTCCTTCCTTCAGTCGGACTGGTTTGAACTAGAGATGAGCGCCTGAAATTTTTCGGGTTTTGTGTTTTGGTTTTGGGTTCGGTTCCGCGGCCGTGTTTTGGGTTCGACCGCGTTTTGGCAAAACCTCACCGAATTTTTTTTGTCGGATTCGGGTGTGTTTTGGATTCGGGTGTTTTTTTCAAAAAACACTAAAAAACAGCTTAAATCATAGAATTTGGGGGTCATTTTGATCCCAAAGTATTATTAACCTCAAAAACCATAATTTACACTCATTTTCAGTCTATTCTGAATACCTCACACCTCACAATATTATTTTTAGTCCTAAAATTTGCACCGAGGTCGCTGTGTGAGTAAGATAAGCGACCCTAGTGGCCGACACAAACACCGGGCCCATCTAGGAGTGGCACTGCAGTGTCACGCAGGATGTCCCTTCCAAAAAACCCTCCCCAAACAGCACATGACGCAAAGAAAAAAAGAGGCGCAATGAGGTAGCTGTGTGAGTAAGATTAGCGACCCTAGTGGCCGACACAAACACCGGGCCCATCTAGGAGTGGCACTGCAGTGTCACGCAGGATGGCCCTTCCAAAAAACCCTCCCCAACCAGCACATGACGCAAAGAAAAAAAGAGGCGCAATGAGGTAGCTGTGTGAGTAAGATTAGCGACCCTAGTGGCCGACACAAACACCGGGCCCATCTAGGAGTGGCACTGCAGTGTCACGCAGGATGTCCCTTCCAAAAAACCCTCCCCAAACAGCACATGACGCAAAGAAAAAAAGAGGCTTTTTACTGATATTTGGTGTTTTGGATTTGACATGCTCTGTACTATGACATTGGGCATCGGCCTTGGCAGACGACGTTGCTGGCATTTCATCGTCTCGGCCATGACTAGTGGCAGCAGCTTCAGCACGAGGTGGAAGTGGATCTTGATCTTTCCCTAATTTTGGAACCTCAACATTTTTGTTCTCCATATTTTAATAGGCACAACTAAAAGGCACCTCAGGTAAACAATGGAGATGGATGGATTGGATACCAGTATACAATTATGGACGGGCTGCCGAGTGCCGACACAGAGGTAGCCACAGCCGTGAACTACCGCACTGTACTGTGTCTGCTGCTAATATATAGACTGGTTGATAAAGAGATAGTATACTCGTAACTAGTATGTATGTATAAAGAAAGAAAAAAAAACCACGGTTAGGTGGTATATACAATTATGGACGGGCTGCCGAGTGCCGACACAGAGGTAGCCACAGCCGTGAACTACCGCACTGTACTGTGTCTGCTGCTAATATATAGACTGGTTGATAAAGAGATAGTATACTCGTAACTAGTATGTATGTATAAAGAAAGAAAAAAAAACCACGGTTAGGTGGTATATACAATTATGGACGGGCTGCCGAGTGCCGACACAGAGGTAGCCACAGCCGTGAACTACCGCACTGTACTGTGTCTGCTGCTAATATAGACTGGTTGATAAAGAGATAGTATACTACTAATATTATATACTGGTGGTCAGGTCACTGGTCACTAGTCACACTGGCAGTGGCACTCCTGCAGCAAAAGTGTGCACTGTTTAATTTTAATATAATATTATGTACTCCTGGCTCCTGCTATAACCTATAACTGGCACTGCAGTAGTGCTCCCCAGTCTCCCCCACAATTATAAGCTGTGTGAGCTGAGCAGTCAGACAGATATATAATATATATAGATGATGCAGCACACTGGCCTGAGCCTGAGCAGTGCACACAGATATGGTATGTGACTGACTGAGTCACTGTGTGTATCGCTTTTTTCAGGCAGAGAACGGATATATTAAATAAACTGCACTGTGTGTCTGGTGGTCACTCACTATATAATATATTATGTACTCCTGGCTCCTGCTATAACCTATAACTGGCACTGCAGTAGTGCTCCCCAGTCTCCCCCACAATTATAAGCTGTGTGAGCTGAGCAGTCAGACAGATATATATAATATTATATATAGATAATAGATGATGCAGCACACTGGCCTGAGCCTGAGCAGTGCACACAGATATGGTATGTGACTGAGTCACTGTGTGCTGTGTATCGCTTTTTTCAGGCAGAGAACGGATTATATTATGTACTCCTGGCTCCTGCTATAACCTATAACTGGCACTGCAGTAGTGCTCCCCAGTCTCCCCCACAATTATAAGCTGTGTGAGCTGAGCAGTCAGACAGATATATATAATATTATATATAGATAATAGATGATGCAGCACACTGGCCTGAGCCTGAGCAGTGCACACAGATATGGTATGTGACTGAGTCACTGTGTGCTGTGTATCGCTTTTTTCAGGCAGAGAACGGATTATAAATAAAAGTGGTGGTCACTGGTCACTATCAGCAAAACTCTGCACTGTACACTACTGAGTACTCCTAATGCTCCCCAAAATTAGTAAATCAAGTGTCTCTCTAATCTATTCTAATTCTAAACGGAGAGGACGCCAGCCACGTCCTCTCCCTATCAATCTCAATGCACGTGTGAAAATGGCGGCGACGCGCGGCTCCTTATATAGAATCCGAGTCTCGCGATAGAATCCGAGCCTCGCGAGAATCCGACAGCGTCATGATGACGTTCGGGCGCGCTCGGGTTAACCGAGCAAGGCGGGAAGATCCGAGTCGCTCGGACCCGTGAAAAAAAACATGAAGTTCTGGCGGGTTCGGATTCAGAGAAACCGAACCCGCTCATCTCTAGTTTGAACCCTTACATAAAATTTCTTACCTGGAAGACTGTGATGATACTAGCATTGGCGTCTGCCAGACATGTCTCTGAATTGGGGTCCTTGTCCTGTAAGAGCCCTTATTTGATTTTTCATGAAGACAGGGTGGAACTCAGGACCCGGCCTCAGTTTTTGCTGAAAGTGGTGTCAGCTTTTCACGTGAATCAACCTATTGTGGTTCCAGTGTTGTCTGACGCTTCTGTAGGCCCAGAGTCCTTGGATATGGTGAGGGCTCTAAAGATTTATGTCAAAAGGACTGCTCGTCATCGGAAATCTGATTCGCTGTTTGTCCTTTATGACGCCACTAAGATTGGTCGGCCGGGTTCTAAGCAATCGATTGGTCGTTGGCTCAGGTTGACCATTCAACCACGCCTGTGCTTCAACGGCTCTGCCTTTGCCGACATCTATTCAGGCCCACTTGATGAGATCAGTGGGTTCCTCCTGGGTGGCTGCCCGGGGTGTCTCAGCCTTACAGTTGTGCTGAGCTGCTACTTGGTCTGGTTCGAACACTTTTGTAAAGTTCTATAGGTTCGACACCTTGGCCAAGGATGACCTTCAGTTTGGTCAGGCAGTTTTGCAGGGGTCTCGACACTCTCCCACCTGTTTGGGAGCTTTGGGTCTTCCCCATAGTACTAAAGTACAGTTCCCCAGTATCCACTAGGACGTAAGAGAAAATAGGAATTTAATACCTACCAGTAATTCCTTTTCTCGTAATCTGTAGTGGATACTGGGTGCCCGCCTCAGTGCTTCAATTTCCTGCTTATCTGGGTAAGTGGTTGGTTGGCCGCCGTTACGGTCCCCTTATGTTGTTGGGGTAGCTTTGCTATCCTGGTTAGGTTGGTGTTGCTATCCTCTGTTCTGGTTAGCGCCCTCTTTTTTTTCGGTTATGGTTGTGTGTTGGCTTTTTGCCTCACCGCTGTTGTACAGTATCTGTTTTCTGCTCTCATGGTATGTCCGTCTCCTCGGGCACAGTTTCCTAGACTGAGTCTGGTAGGAGGGGCATAGGGGGAGTAGCCAGCACACACATACACACACTAAAGGTTTTAAAGTGCCAGGCTCCAGTGGTCCCGATCTATACCCCATGATACTAAAGTAAAGTTCCCCAGTGTCCACTACGGACTAATAGAAAAGGAATTACCGGTAGGTATTAAATTCCTATTTATTGTACAATTAATTTTTTTGGGAAAGCTATATACCTGTATTTTATTTCACTGTTTTATTCCCATCTATACCAAAATAAATATGTAAATCCCAAACGTCACATTTTTTATCTAAATTTTATTATGCTCATGATAAATACTGTAGATTGGTAAAACACTGGACATTCCTGAATTAGGCTCATATTTAAAACTTCTTAAAAAGGATAATTTAATATGGAAACTATTTTCAGTTACTCCAAAGCGAGAACAATTTACTGATTTTGTAGGAGATTGCAGTTATTAAATGTTGTCTCTCTTTTATCTTCTTCTTAGCAAATATTAACATGTAAATATTGTTTTTCCAACATTTCTTTGTTATTTTCAGGAAAAAAGAGAAAAGGCATTACACATACAACAAAAATGATCCAATAGGACTCGTACAAACAATATAACCATTCCAGTACATTAGGTATCATAGGCATTGCCAAGAATACAAAGAACATTATGTACATCACCACTGGATAACATCAGTTACACCAGATTGTAGAGACAGCACATACTGTACAGTAGTAACTATAATCTAGCGATAATACAGTACTTATACAGACAGTAAAGCAGAATAATAAAAGTACAATGAAAGCTGTAAAACAGAAATAAAACTAAGAAAGGAGAAAGAAGAACTCTGCTCCACTAAAAGCACCAATACTTTCCGAAACATTCCATCATACTCCACTGTAAAAGTGTCACTCCACCAACTTTCAGGGGATGGCTAAGTAGATGTGGGCATGTCGCTGCAAGCTTCTGGGTCCAAAGTCACTCAGCCGCTCACACAGGAGGCCATGTTTAGATAGACAAACTGCACCTGCCTTAGCAGTGGTCCACGGAACAAATAGGGTTAAAGTTACCAAAATGAAAAAAGAAAAAGGAGCAGACTAAATGGGCCAAGACGCTCTTATTTGCTGACAAAATCTATATTTCTATGTGTTTGTTTTCGATGGTGCATGTGATGGTGTATCTGAAGACACTTTTTGTGACACATTTTATACTGTCACACTGTATGGGGGCCTTTAGTAAAGACCCTTTACAACTTTTTCAATATCAGGTAATGTTGCCTTAGCTACAGCATATTGTACTTATGTATGATCAACTGCATTCTACTTTATGAATTTTGCATACAAAAGTCCAAAAGTCTTGATATTGTTTATATAACAGTCCTTAAGTCAATTTCCCTACCAAGGCGAGAACAAAATTCCAAACTCACTGTAAATGAATAGTAGCCAGAACTAGTTGTTTTATTTATTGCATGCTCAAAGTTCAATACAGAAATCAGAAACTAAGCCTATCATTCTACTTGTTCTTTATGCTATATACAGTATACTAGGTGATTCATCAGACCCTACGGGCACTCTTCACACCGTCATAAGAGGCTATGCCCCTTAACCCTTGCACGCCCTTGGGGCATGCAATATTTTTATTATATGGAGTATTACCTCCAATTATAAATGTGTGAGTGGTTAAATATTGCAATATTGCATGGACAAAGGGCGTGCGATGGTTAAGGAGTCGTAGCCCCTTGCAACGGTGTGAACAGCGCATGCAGGGCCTGATGAATCACCTAGTAGGTGCTGTAGTTGGGGAAGTGGCGGGTGCGGATGGGGGAGGGGGTCCAGGGGTGCCGTGGGTGGGGGAGGGGCAGTTGCAGGGGTACCGTGGGCGGGGGGGACGGGTGTGGTGGTGCCGCGGGTGGGGGAGGGGAGGGTGCGTGGGTGCCATGGGTGGGGGTCCGAAGCCACCGTGGGTGGGGGAGGAACAGTTGCGGGGGTGCCGCGGGTGGGAAATGGGCGGGTGCAGGGGTGCTGCAGATAGGGGAGGGGGTCCGAAGCCACCGCAGGTGGTGGAGGGTGTGTGTGTGGGTGCCGCGTATGGGGCCTGGAGGTACTGCGAGTGGGGGAGGGGCGAGTAATGTTTCTCCTCCTGGAAGCCGCTAAGCTGCTGTCCTCCCTTTGGCAGTGGCTCTCCCGGAGACTCGCACAGCAGCCAGTCACTATTGTTAGCGCTGGTGTCCCAAGACGTCGCATTACAGGGAAGAATATGCACTCAATAAACTACAGCTCACTGCAGCCCTTAGCATCGGAAAGCTTTGGTGCTAAGGGCTGCTGGGAGCTGTAGTTTATTTAGTGCATCTACTTCCCTGTAATGCGGCGCGTTGGGACACCGGCACTAACAATAATGACTGGCTGGCAGAACTTACTGACTCACTGAATCAATGTAAAAGGTGAGAGTGCTGTGCAGTATCAGTGACACTGCACAACACTGTCACCTTTTACATTGATTCAGGGTCCAGACATTACCCTCCGCGATATCACCCACTCTATCCGTTACATTAGCCATCTCGGGGCTTCCAGGCCGGCAGCCCAGGCGCTGTGTTGCAGAGTCAGGGCCTCTGTGGATCTGGGTGCAGCTGTGGAGGGGAGGCACTTCTGTGCAGAGGCGGAACTACCGCCAGTGCAACCAGTGCGTTGCACTGGGGCCTGCCTCTGTCCAGGGGCCCAAAGCATGTAATGAGTCAAACTGACTCATTACATGCCGCTGTGCGCTGCGGGCAACCGCTGCCCGCAGCGCTCAGCCGCCCAGAGAGGAGAGGAGCAGCGGCACGGGGGTAAGGTGGAGGAGGGAGCCGCAGCAGCGCTTTGTTACTGGTTGAGGCGCTGCTGCCCCTCTGCTTCACTATAGGCTGTCTTCCGAGAACAGCCTATAGTGAAGCCGAGGGGCAGCAGCAGCAGCGCCTCAACCAATAACACAGCGCTGCTGCGGCTTCCTCCTTCACCTCCCTCCTCCTCCTTCTCTCCTGCCCGGGAATCGTCAGAAGCTGCACCGAGGAGCCTGAGCCAGCGGAGAGGGTAAGTATAATTCTTCTTTCTTTCTTTCTTTCTTTCTTTCTTTCTTTCTTTCTTTCTTTCTTTCTTTCTTTCTTTCTTTCTTTCTTTCTTTCTTTCTTTCTTCTGTCTGCCGCAATGTGTAAAAAGGGGGAATCTGCCTGCCGCAATGTGTAAAAAGGGGGAATCTGCCTGCCGCAAAGTGTAAAAATGGGGAATCTGCCTGCCGCAATGTGTAAAAATGGGGAATCTGCCTGCCGCAAAGTGTAAAAATGGGGAATCTGCCTGCCGCAATGTGTAAAAATGGGGATTCTGCCTGCCGCAATGTGTAAAAATGGGGAATCTGCCTGCTGCAATGTGTAAAAAGGGGGAATCTGCCTGCCGCAGTGTGTAAAAATGGGGAATCTGCTTGCCGCAATGTGTAAAAAGGGGGAATCTGCCTGCCGTAATGTGTAAAAAGGGGGGAATCTGCCTGATGTAATGTGTAACAAGGGGGAATCTTTGCCGTAATGTGTAAAAAGGGGGAATCTGCCTGACGTGATGTGTAAAAAGGGGGAATCTGCCTGCCGCAATGTGTAAAAAGGGGGAATCTGCCTGCCGTAATGTGTAAAAAGGGGGACGCTGTCTGCCGTAATGTGTAACAAGGGCACGCTGTCTGCCGTAATGTTTAAAAAGGGGACGCTGTCTGCCGTTATGTGTAAAAAGGGCACGGTCTGCCGTTATGTGTAAAAAGTGTACGCTGTCTGCCGCTATGTGTAACAAGGGCACGCTTTCTGCCGTTATGTGTAAAAAGGGGACGCTGTCTGCCGTTATGTGTAAAAAGTGCACGCTGTCTGCCGTAATGTGTAAAAAGGGGGACGTTGTCTGCCGTAATGTGTAAAAAGGGGACGCTGTCTGCCGTAATGTGTAAAAAGAGGAATCTGTCCGCCGTAAGGTGTAAAAGGGTCTCTACCTGGTGTAGTGGTGCTACTGTGCGGTGTAATTTGAATAATGGAGACTACTGTGCACCATTTTATGAATTGGTATTATTTTGTAGCCACACCCCTTCCCCACGAAGCCATGACACAATGTATTTTTGCGCGCGCCTACAGCACGCACTGCCCCTGTTTTGCATGCAGGGGTGGGGTTCCGATGCCGTTTCTTGCACACAGTGCTAAAATGTCTAGTTACTAGTTGCTAGGTATCCATTTCTCTGGCCCTGAGCAGGTCCCCCTCACCAGATCCTCTCCAGGGGTGAGGGGATGGACTTGGATGGGATGGGGGGCGCCCAAAGCATTTTGTCGCACCTGGGCCCACCGCTCGCTAGTTCTGCCACTGCTTCTGTGGCATCACGTTCAGAGGAGGCTCCGGGGGCTCAGAGAGTATGCGGCGTGGGGAGGGCTATGAAAGCCTTCCGCTCATACTTGCCTACTCTCCCGGAAAGTCTGTGAGGCTCCCGAAAATCAGGTGGCACTCCCAGCCCCCCGGGGAAGTGGACAAGTCTCCCGCATGGCGCTCACCCCCTACTGCACTCCACCGCTTGCCACATGACATGGTCACAGCGGCATCCCATCAAAAAGAAGGGGGTGGGGCAATGGCGCAATTCATGTTAAATTGTGTCATTGTAGCCCCGCCCCCGCTTTGCAATGCCAGTAATGTGGGCATTGTAAAGCGGGGGCGGGGCTACGATGATGCAATCACGTCACCACGCCCTGTACCACCTTCTCCACGCCTCCGTACAACCTCCGCCATGCCACCTCCTTTATAATCAGGCTGCTCCCTCCCTTCCGGAGGGAGCAAACACAATGTAGGCATGTATGCTTCCGCTGCGCCGCTTTCATACACATCTATGCCGGTGGCCGCAGCAGCTTTTGTTCCACCTGCTCCATGGTGGCTATGGAGTGGGCATTGTTGATGCCGGAGGGGGCAGGCGGACTGGCAGCAGGACATAGGATGCTGCAGTAAAAGGATTCCCCCCCCCCCCCCCTATCTACAACGCAGAGACTTGCTGCAGATGCAGTGGCATACCCTCCAACTGTACCTTTTTGGCAGGTACAGTACCTTTTTTACATGGTCTGTACCGATTTTAGGCTCTCCAAACTTCCATTGAAAGGATAGGAAAAGGGGCGTGACCATGCCACTTTACATGTAGCCACGCCCCCCTTTTGAATTTGTAGTGATTTTTATGTGTTAATTGTTGGAGGGTATGTTGCTGCAGATGCAGTGGGCCTATTTTGGGGTGTGGACCTGGAGCTCCATCAGCCCCATTGTTAATCCTGCTCTGGGAATACACAGCACCCAAAGGTCAGAGCCTCCCATTGGATGTAACCTGTGTGGGAGGGCATTTCTTGCCCAATCAGCTGTGGACTAGGTGTGATAGACCTGCTGCTAACCCAATGAGAGCTCCTAGCCACGCCCAGCGTTATACATACAGGCACAGAGTCACAGATCTGGGTTATTATATAGGAGATTAAAAACCCAACCAGTTCCTGGGACAAAGCAAAATGAACAACGATAAAGGTTTTGTGTCCGCACCAACTCCACATGTAAATAATTATATACAAATCAATATAGAAACTGTTGAGGACAATATATATCAGTATTTCATTGGTGGTGCTCCCAAAGGTTTTTGTAGATTATGGGCCGTATTCAATTGATGTCGGATCCTTTCTGACGGAATGGCTCTGACAGTTCAGTATTCAGTTTGAGGCCAAATCCATTTTGACCGTTTTCGACAATGTCAATCCAAGTTTTTTTAAAGTCGGATTGACATTGTCGAAAACGGGACTAAAACCTGACGGATTTGGCCACAAATCCAACAAAACACGTGGAACCGCGGCTAATCCGACGATCCACATGGTTTCTAGAAAGTTGAAATTGCCGACAAGTTGGAAAAACGTTAGCCCCATTGAATAGGTCGAATCCTGATTCAACCTAAAGAAGTCGGAAACTGCCGTCTTTCCGACTAGAAGGCAGTTCCGACTTCACTTGAATAGACCTGTATATCCTCAGTAGTGAAGCGATCAGTCACCTACTCCCAAATGAGAATGGACTACTCCCAAATATTGTTTAAAAACATTATTCAGTTTTTAAATAAACATATATTACATTTTGTGTTTATAACTTTATAGATTAACTAAAAGCTTGTGGGCAAGTTAACTCAAGTGCTACTATTAGACAGCATAATGGAGTGAATATGTACTGCCATACTGGTGGCTTAATACTGGATATTTCTGTTGCTGCTACTCATCTAGCTGTCTACTACTTTTACTACTTGTGACTTACTACTGGGCACTTAAAATACAACTGGCATTTTACTAATATTAATATTACTACTGCAACATATTACTGTGTCTCCTTACTACTAGTGGCATATTTCTGGGCACTGCTTTCCTATTGCTACAAACTAATACTACAACTATCATATTATGGGCAGTATTACTATTTGTGTCAAATTGTTATCTATAACATCATAACTAACATATTAGGCATTACTCAGGGGCAACCCTATGCCCTGTGACACTTGGCGTGCTATACAGTAATTCCCTCCTGCGTAGGGTGAAGGCGAGCAAAAAGGTGTGTGGCTTGCCAGCCTGACACTCCAGGGCTCCGGGAGATTTTAGGGCTGCCCCCAGAACACTGCTGTAGCTGCACTACCGGCTCCTACACTGTTACAGGAGCCGATGTGCTGCATGAAATGTTACAGTGCTGCACCCGGCTCCTGTCACTGAGGAGGAGCTGACATTTTGGTGTCACCACTTGGAGCCCCTGCTCTGCTCTTGTGAAAACAATTATCACATTGGAAGAGAAAGCCCAAATGGGACTCCACGGTGCATGTGCTACACCCTACACATACTCTAATCAGCAGGTGCAGGCATCTAGAGCACTAACTCTTATGGCCCCATTGAAACCCCAAATATTTATCCAGTCCCAAGACAGGATAAAGCTTCCTAGGAACTGGAGAGAGCACTTGCGACTTAGGTTACACAGGACAAGTTTCATTGGTGTATCATACTGAATGTACCGAACCACTGAGCCCCAGCAAGACAGCAGAGGTACAGTAGGCAGCCAGTAGTAGCTTTAGTAGCAAATGTTCAAAATGATAGAAGATGGCAATAATTTAGTAAAGAAAGAGGAGGGAAGTTATGAACAACAAAAAGCCTAAAATACTTCATAATGCATTCATAGACACATGTACACATACAGGGGCAAGGGAGAGAGGGGTACTAATTACAGCTGCTGCTACACCCCTCGGCCTCTCTTACCTGTCAGCGACATCGGTGGGTTAAGGACGGTTGCTTCCGCTGAGAGCAGCTGCAGTTTCCTCAGCCAGGGCCAGATCCACGCCCTGGATCTGACCCTGGCTATGAGATCCATGTCCACCCATCAAGGGGCTGCTGTGTCCATCCAGGGCTGCTCTGTCAGTCCATCAAGGGGCTGCTGTGTCCATCCTGGGGTGCTCTGTCAGTCCATCAAGGGGCTGCTGTATCCATCCGGGGGTGCTCTGTCAGTCCATCAAGGGGCTGCTGTGTCCATCCAGGGCTGCTCTGTCAGTCCATCAAGGGGCTGCTGTGTCCATCCAGGGCTGCTCTGTCAGTCCATCAAGGGGCTGCTGTATCCATCCGAGGGTGCTCTGTCAGTCCATCAAGGGGCTGCTGTATCCATCCGGGGTGCTCTGTCAGTCCATCAAGGGGCTGCTGTATCCATCCGGGGTGCTCTGTCAGTCCATCAAGGGGCTGCTGTATCCATCCGGGGGTGCTCTGTCAGTCCATCAAGGGGCTGCTATATCCAACCAGGGGTGCTCGGTCAGTCCATCAAGGGGCTGCTGTATCCATCCGGCGGTGCTCTGTCAGTCCATCAAGGGGCTGGTGTGTCCATCCAGGGGTTCTCTGCCAGTCCATCAAGGGGCTGCTGTATCCAACCAGGGGTGCTCGGTCAGTCCATCAAGGGCCTGCTGTGTCTTCCAAAGGTACTCTGTCTGTCCATCCAGGTGCTTTGCCCCAGTGTAAAAATAAATAAAAGCTAACAATATAATTAAAAAGAACCATTTTTTTTGTGCTATACCTCAGTGTACTATGCTATTATTTTTCTGTGAGACTGCTGGTCAGACCAGAGTGTAATAATAATTAGTCATACACGTATTGTGACACTATAGGTCAGGGGTGGGGAACCTTTTTTCTACCAAGGGCCATTTGGATATTTATAAAATCCTTCGGGGGCCATACAAAAATTCTCAACTTAAAAATTACCCTACCCCCCAGTAGTTCTGCCCCCTAGAGGTGCGAGCGTCTCGCCAAAAAATGGGTGTGGACAATTAAAATGGGATGTGATACACATATGCCCCCAATAGTGCAGTGCCAGATACACATGTCAGTGCAGTGCCAAAAACACAAATTCTGCCACAGTGCCAGATACACAATTGCCCAACAGTACCAGATGCACAATTGCCCCCACAGTGCCAGATACACAATTGCCCCCACAGTGCCAGATCCACAATTGCCACCACAGTGCCAGATCCACAAATGCCCCCACAGTGCCAGATACACAAATTCCCCCACAGTGCCAGGTATACAAATGCCCCCACAGTGCCAGATCCACAAATGCCCCCACAGTGCCAGATGCACAATTGCTCCCACAGTGCCAGATGCACAATTGCTCCCACAGTGCCAGATGCACAATTGCTCCCACAGTGCCAGATCTACAAATGCCCCCACAGTGCCAGATACACAAATTCCCCTACAGTGCCAGATACACAAATTCCCCCACAGTGCCAGGTATACAAATGCCCCCACAGTGCCAGGTATACAAATGCCCCCACAGTGTCAGATATACAAATGCCCCCGCAGTGCCAGGTATACAAATGCCCCCTCAGTGCCAGATCCAAAAACTCCCCCACAGTGCCAGGTATACAAATACCCCCACAGTGCCAGATCCACAAATGCCCCCACAGTGCCAGATCCACAAATGCCCCCACAGTGCCAGATCCACAAATGCCCCCTCAGTGCCAGATCCACATACTCCCCCGCAGTGCCAGGTATACAAATGCCCCCACAGTGCCAGATCCACAAATGCCCCCACACCCCCACACACCCCACTGTGCTGCTCACCGCTGCTGCCCCATCCGGCGGCGTGTCTCGGGTGTCAGGGCATGGAGGAAAGTGCGGCTATGTCCGACGGCAGGTAAGATCTCAAACCAGCCACCGGTTCGTGAGCCAATCAGAGCTCGCGGACCGGCAGCGGCGGCTCCTGATTGGCGGCCGGTCCGCGAGCTCTGATTGGCTCACGAACCGGCGGCTGGTTTGAGATCTTACCTGCCACTGCCGTCAGACATGTAGCTGCGCTCTCCTCACTGCCCGACAGCTGAGACATGCCGCCACCAGACTGAGCGGCGGCGTGTCTCACTGACACAAGCGGGTGGGCCGGAACAAACGGTTTTGCAGGCCTTGTACGGCCTGCAGGCCGGAGGTTCCCCACCCCTGCGGTCTATCCCAATGGTTGCTTTCTTGTGCACAAAGGGGTCTTGTGTTGTCCTTCAAGGGGCTGCAGTGTTCATCCAGGTGTGCTCTGTCAATCTAGGTATGCTCTGTCCATCAAGGGGATGCTGTGTCTGACAAGGGGCTGCTGTGTCTGTCCATACAAGAGCTCTGCCACAGTGTAAAAAAAGGAAAAAGCTTAAGATATAATATTTTTTTTTTTAAATAAATATATATATATATATATAATATACTGCTTAAAGAAGTCGATAGGACGAAACGCGTTGGGCTCTCCCTCTGTGACCCTCTACCTACAAGTAAAGACTCTCCTTTATTTATTATTTATTATAGAGACTATAACGTTTTTGGTCACCATTAACTTTTCTGGTTTTAGAACCATGTTCATGTGGTTTTAAAAGTACAATCCATCCCCTCTCCCTATATTTTTTAAAGAGTTTAAAAATCTTTTTACAGTATTTATACATATTTTTCTATTACTCCATTGTATTTTATCTGTACCAAATAAATTGTTATATATTTTTATATACGTGGACGGATACATACTTGTGCACACCGTTGGTCACCAGAATCCTTATACCAATTGCTCATATATATATATATATATATATATATATATATACACACAGGTTGAGTATCCCATATCCAAATATTACGAAATACGGAATTTTTTGAGTGAGAGTTAAATAGTGAAACCTTTGTTTTATGATGGCTCAAAGTACACAAACTTTGTTTAATACAGAAAGATATTAAAATTACTGTATTAAATGACCTTCAGGCTGTGTGTATAAGGTGTATATGAAACATAAATGAATTGTGTGAATGTACGCAAACTTTGTTTCATGCACAAAGTTATTAAAAATATTGGCTAAAATGACCTTCAGGCTGTGTGTATAAGGCGTATATGAAACATAAATACATTCTGTGCTTAGACTTGGGTCCCATCGCCATGATATCTTATTATGGTATACAATTATTCCAAAATACGGAAAAATCCGATATCCAAAATACTTCTGGTCCCAAGCATTTTGGATAAGGGATACTCAACCTGTATATATATATATATATATATATATATATATATATATATATGTATGTATAAAAATAGAAGTTAAAAAAATATATATCTATTCTTTGTGGTATACCAAGTGTACTGTATTATTATATTCTGTGACACTGCTGATCAGACTCCAGTGTAATAATCATAGATGTATTGTTACACTGTAGGTGGGACCCCATCTGTTGGTGGTCCATCCTGAAGGGTACTTTGTTGTACATAAAGGGGTGCCATGTCCATCCCCAGGGGTGATTTGTTGTGCATAAAGGAGTGCTATGTTGTCCATCAAGGGGCTACTGGGTCCAACAAGGGGCTGCTGTGTCCATCTAGGGTTGCTCTGTCAATCTAGGGGTGTTCTGTCCATCCATAAAGGGGCTTCTGTGTCCTCCAGGGGTACTCTGTCCATCCATAAACGGGCTGCTGTGTCCTCCAGGGGTGCTCTGTCCATCCATAAAGGGGCTGCTGTGTCCTCCAGGGGTGCTCTGTCTGTCCACTAATATAATTAAAAATAAATAAAAAAGTATATATTTTGTGCTATACCCCAGTGTACTATACTATTATTTGTCTGTCACACTGCCTGTCAGATCGCAGTGTAATAGTTGTGACACTGTAGGTGATACCCCAATTTCATACAAGTATTGTGATGCTGCAAGCCATACCCCAATTTCTTACACGTATTGTGATGCTACAGGTCATACCACGGCTTAATATTCATACACGTTTGTGATGCTGTAGGCCAGACCACAGTGTAATATTTGTGATTGATGATTATTTTAGTAATAGCATTTCAATAGGCATGTCAGACAGTCCATTTCACTACTGGCAGGAAAAAAAGGCAATTTGGAGGCAATTGCAGAAATTGGCAATGCTATACTTAAGTTGCCCTCTCTCCAGTGTGTACTCAGAAAAAGTTTTCAGCGCAGCCGGGAACCTTGTCAGTGATCTGCATGGGAGGTTACATCCCCAAAATGATCAAAATTATATACAAATTCCACAAAGAAGACCTTTACCGGCAATTAAGTCCAAAAATGTAATGGTGTATTTCAGTGGGGACAAATTAATAGTGTGTGAAGATGATGTACACACTGATGTGGGTGAAGAATCAGATGATGGTGACGATGATAACATCTTGCCTATGTAGAGCCAGTTTGTGCACGTAGAAATCACTGCCAGAGGGGTCCACTGCCCATTGTCAGCTTGTTTTGTAGGGGCCCAAACAAACCAATCATATCAGCCGCAATGGGAGGGTGGGAGGGTGCAAGGACAATTCCATCTTGCACATCTTTTCTTTGCATTACGTGTTATTTGGAGCATTTCTGACTGTCTTCTTGTGTAGATGACAAATATTTTCATAGTTTATTAAACTGCCACCCTGTCTACCACTGTAGTGCCATTCTGTTTCCAAGATGTGCCATGTTGGAAGGTTAAGTTTCACATGTTTGTGCCGCACACTGCTGTAGCTTAGCTTAGTTATCCAGCTACCACGGTGCAACCTTTTGGCCAAAACTGGATGAAAACAATATTGTGAGCTGTGAGGTGGTCAAAATTTACTGATTATGAGTGGAAATGAATGTTATTGAGGTTAATAATACTGTTGAAACAAAAACATGTCAAAATTCTGTGATTTTAACTGTTTTTATGATTTTGGAAAAAAAAACCAAACAGATCCGAAACAAAGAGCCACAAGGGCGGTTTTGTCAAAACTGAATACAGATCCAAAACACGAAGGAGATACACATCCAAAACTTTATAAACACATATATATATTGCCCAACATGCTGTCCCTCTTGCTTTAGGTCACTTGACCAGGATCAGCCCAATCCTGGTTAGGCTGTGAGTCAGCTTATTCCTGCAGACAACCCAGATTTACTTGAGGGTATAAAGCATCCTGCTTCACAGGACTAGGGTGCCAGTTCCATAGTCACACAGCAGTGAAAGTATTGCAGCTGCGCTCCCTTAGTGAGACTCCAGTGTGGTTCCAGTCCAGTTGCACTCCAGTCTGGTTCCAGTCCGGTTACTCTCCAGTCCGGTTGTACTGCATTCTGTATCCCGTATCTTAATTCCGGTACCAGCTTGGCATCATTCCAGTCCTGTTTCAGCTGGTCAGACCACCAGCCTAAAGCCAAACTTCTCCCGAACATATAGACAAGGTAACCCAGGAAGGGGGCCATGATCGGAACACTGGGTGCAGCAAAGCCCAAAGTTCCTCACAGGGCTTTCTGGCGAAGACCACCAGTGGGGTAAAACTGAGCACCCCTGTTCTGGGTCTCGTCAACCTCCTGGTACTAGTTCTGTCCATATTCCAGTAATCACGAAGGAATAATTAATTCTATGCAAAAGCACTATCTCCGGCCTTACAGCTTCCAGTACAACAATACCCAGAGAACCAGCATCTCTGACACTAGTCCGGAGACATCCAATACCCAAATCAGACAAAACGTAAATACAGAAACTTAAAACATTTGCAGAAAGCATATTTGTACTAGAACTTCTAGAACAGAATAGCCATCTTTGGACCCAATAAGGAGCACATCAATACATTCATTTTTACCAGAAAATGATTACAAAAAGCAATAAAAGCAGAAATTTATCAAAATCAATCTGCAGAACAGTCACCATATTCTGTATTTGGCAGCAATATTTTATAAGTTTTATAGCTGGAATTTGGCCTTAAGTGTTTTGAGTCCTATGTCAACCACAACACATAACAAAATTATTTGGTCGTCAGATAATACATATTTTGCGAACAAGCATATTTACAAATACTGTGAAACATTTTGTTACAGAGGCCAAAATGTAACTCAGATGATAAAATCAGAACTCTGCATCTCTGCAAAATTACCTGAGCCACTATTTTGCCTACACTCATCTCTGATTGGATGGTATAGATTTGATAATTTATTTTGTATATTAGGTTCTGGGCTTCAGTAAATACACCTTCAACACAATCCATAGACATCTTATATATGCAGAGATATGTGCTGCCATGATTAAGGTCCTGGCAATGACCGAAATGTTGGCTGTCATTTACACTTTGCAAGATGGTATTTATGGAATAAACTACTCTTTTTTTACTGGTCAGTTCTGGTGAGGTGTTTCAACAGGTGCTCATGTTTGGGCGAGGTTCTGTCTCTTTAAGCCAACTAGCTAGCAGACTTAAACCCATTAAAAAAGCATAGTGTGTTAGAAAACCTGGGTGTACCTGGCGGCAAATGAGGCAGAGTTAAAAGAGGGACTGGCCAGAAGAGGAGACTGTGATGTAGTTTGCCAGTTTGACAAATTATTGCAATATTTTACAACATTTCCTGAATTTAAATGAAATAGGAGATGGGATGTAACGGAGTCTGAGTTCGCCGGAGGTGCAGGATGCTGGCCAATCTCTTTTTTTTCTTTTTTTTCAAAGGGGCAAACACTTACCTGGCATGGTTTTTCCTTGTTAGTGATTGTCCCTTTAAAAAAATGTCTGATATCTGCTGACATCCCGCACCTCCGGTGATCTCGGACTCTGTTACATCCCGCTAACAATTTGGAGTGTAATTAAGTGAGTGTAGAGCATGTATGACTTTTTTAAAATGTAAATGGTATGGTCACATACAACTGCTTCCAGCTGCACTTCAATACAAGTGAGCTGGGGAAGCGACAGCAAGAAGCAGTGCCCGATTACCAAATTGGCAGAGTAGGCACCGGTGTATGGGCCACACAACAACAGATCAAAATAATATTGTTTTGATCTTGAAAAAAAATGACAATCAAGCTTTTTTAAATTGTTTCCCCCCCAAAAAAGAAACTAAAAAAGTAACTATACTTACGTCAGAAAGAAAGTATACTTACATTCCCCCTGCCAGGATTCTCACTATTGGGATACCGTGGTCGGTATTCTGACTGCTGACATGCCAACTGCCGGCATTTCTAACCCAACCCATAAAAAAGGGTCCCCTCTATCCCCTGGTGACAGCCTAGGGTAGTGGGATCAGACATATTATTATTATTATTTTTTTGAAAATAGGTTTTATTGGTTTTTGTAATAAGAAGAACAAGTGCAAAAACATTAGACAATGGCCCTCATTCCGAGTCGTTCGCTCGGTAATTTTCATCGCATCGCAGTGAAATTCCGCTTAGTACGCATGCGCAATAATCGCACTGCGACTGCGCCAAGTAATTTTACCATGAAGATAGTATTTTTACTCACGGCTTTTTCTTCGCTCCGGCGATCGTAGTGTGATTGACAGGAAATGGGTGTTACTGGGCGGAAACACAGCGTTTTAGGGGCGTGTGGATAAAAACGCTACCGTTTCCGGAAAAAACGCAGGAGTGGCCGGAGAAACGGGGGAGTGTCTGGGCGAACGCTGGGTGTGTTTATGACGTCAAACCAGGAACGACAAGCACTGAACTGATCGCAGATACCGAGTAAGTCTGAAGCTACTCTGAAACTGCTAAGTAGTTTGTAATCGCAATATTGCGAATACATCGGTCGCAATTTTAAGAAGCTAAGATTCACTCCCAGTAGGCGTAGGCTTAGCGTGAGCAACTCTGCTAAATTCGCCTTGCGAGCGATCAACTCGGAATGAGGGCCAATGTACGGATCAATACAGAAGGTGCATAAAGGTAGGGCGTCAATAAGACATAGTAACATCACGGTCCATAGTGATCCTATCAAATATCAAAAAAGAACCGAAACAACAATACAATTACATAAAGAACAAGAAGAACAACAAAGGAAAGTAAGGAGACAAGAAAAGAAAGAATAAGAAGCAAGAACAAGGAAAGGAGGGGAGGGGGGTGAGCGTCGGCCAGATGAGGTCGGTCACATTATAGAATCCAGTCACATATGTAGACAGTGGATCAGATGGTTGTCAATGGCGGTTCAGCATTAAAGTGCACTGTCCATGGCGTCCAAGTGCGTATAAAGTGATTGACGTGTCATGAAGGGCAGCGGAGATGCGTTCCAGTTTGTATGTGGTCCATATAGGTCCGGATTTCCAGTTCGCTGCAATTTGGCATTTGGCTGTATTTAAAATATGTTTAATTAGTCTTAGTAGAGGGCTCAAAATGTCAGGGATAGGACGCAAAAGTAGAGAATAAAAGGGTGAGTCGGGAATAATTACACCAGTGATTTCCAAAATTAGTTTATGAATCTGGCGTCAGTAGCGTCGGGCGAGCCCGCAGGACCACCAAACATGCAGCATGGTTCCCCTCTGCCCACAAAGTCTCCAACATCTATCAGAGCAGGAAGGGTAGATAGCCTGAAGTCTAGACGGTACTAAGTACCATCGGTAATAGATTTTATAAGAGTTTTCCTTGATACGAACTGACAAGGAACTCTTAGCAATTTCCTGTCTGATGTCTGCCCATTCCTCGACGATTAACGTTTCCCCTATATCTCGTTCCCAAGCTAGTTCATGAGCCTCTTTCGCAGGGGGTATTGTGTGAAAGTAAGATTTGGTAAATAGCAGATAACAAACCCTTCGTAGAGCATTGACCACAACATAAAGATTCAAATGCAGTTTTGGTTGTAGAATGAGCAGTTTTACAGAGGGTAGTATAAAAGTGACGAATTTGCAAAAATTGATAGAAAGTCGAGTGGGGAAGGGAGAAGCGTGATTGTAGGTCCGTAAACGAGGGAAATGAAGAGAGAGGGGCCAGATCCATCAAGAAAAGGATGTTGTGTGAAGTCCAATACTTAAAAGAAAGGTGGTTAGTACCTGGAGGGAACTCAATATTGTCCCAAAGGGGAGTCAATAGCGGCTTATAGGAACGAAGTCGATAAAAGCGGGTGCATTGATCCCAGACCGACAATGAAAAGCGCATCGTCGGCAATAAGAGAGACGAGGTCGGGCGGGAGGGAGGCACGCACCATAACAGGGTTGAGGGTGAATACATATTTACTGCATGAGCTTCCAAAAGCGTCCACAATCTCTGTTCAGGAGGCGAGTGCCAGAGAACACAGGAGGCTTAGTGTGTAGCACGATAGTATTTAATCAAGTCTGGCATACCAAAGCCCCCTGAGGTACAATGTTGTTGAAGTGGTCGTATCTTAACTCTGGGCTTCTTTCCAGCCCAAATGAAGATAGACAAATCCCTTTGAAGATTCTTCAATATTTTAGTCGGTATGTGGATTGGGAGAGTCTGCCAAAGATATAGTAATCGCGGGAGTATGTTCATTTTGACAGCAGCTATGCACCCAAACCAAGAGATGTAGAGTTTGTTCCAACCAACTAGATCAGTACGTATAGATGCGAATAGGCGTGGGAAATTGGCTGCGTATAGTGACGCGTGAGATTTAGTTAAATAGATACCTAGATACTTAAGCTTAGTGCGTTGCCACTTAAACGGATAAGAAGATTGTAAGAGGTGTAGCTCTCGGGAAGACACGTGTATATCCAAGATCTCTGTTTTATCAGTGTTGAGTTTGTAATTAGACAGACGACTATAAGTATGAATCTCCTCAAATAAATGTTGTAAAGATATGTGCGGGTCAGTCAAAGTTAAGATGACATCGTCAGCATACAGCGCTATCTTAAAGTCATGGTTCCCCATTGTAATACCCGAGATGTTAGTGTTCAGTCTGATTTTGGCTGCCAAAGGCTCCATCATCAGAGCGAATAGCAATGGGGAGAGCGGGCAGCCCTGTTGGGTGCCATTTCTAATAGAAAGAGATGGGGAGGAAAGACCGTTGACGAGAACAGAAGCAGAAGGGTTATGATAAAGTGCAGTAACGGCATATAAAAAGCACCGTGCAGGTCTATATTTCGCAAGGTTTGTTAAATAAAGGGCCATGCTACTCTATCAAAGGTTTTTTCTGCATCCAGAGCCACCACCAGGGTCGGAAGGGACTCCTGTTGAGAGAGGTGAATAAGATTAATAAGTCGGCGAGTGTTGTCCGCTGCCTGCCGGTTAGGAACAAAACCGACTTGGTCCGGATGCACCAAAACCGGCAGGAATGGGGCCAATCTGTTCGCGAGGATTTTAGCGAACAACTTAAGGTCTGTATTTAAAAGTGAGATGGGTCTATATTTTTTCAGTTCCAGCGGGTCACGATCAGGCTTGGGTATAACGATAATGTTGGCCCTGGTGGTGGCTGCGTCCAATGAGCCCAGTTCCAGTAAAGAGATAAATAATGAATGAAGCATGGGAAGAAGAGTTTGTGCAAATTTTTTATAATAGATGGCAGTATAGCCATCAGGACCCGGGGCGGACGAGCGGCGCAGCTGAGATATCGTGGCAAGGATTTCCTCATTGGAGATAGGGGCATTAAGTATTTCTAGATCCGAAGCGGTAAGTTTTGGTAAGCGACAGGTGGAGAGGTAATGTTGGATGTTGGTGATATGAAGAGGATCAGTATTAGTAAGTGAAGATAAATTGTAGAGTGATTCATAATAATCGTGAAATTGTGAGGCCATAACCTTGGGGTCACAAGTCACGGATCCGTCAGAGCATTTCAAGGCCAGTATTCGATTTTGTGTTCTTTTTGCCCATAGACGGCGAGCCAATAAAGTGTCCGCTCTATCTGATTTTTCATAAAACTTCTTGCAGAACCATAAGAGTGAGTTAACCGTTTTTTTGGTGAGAATTTGCGACAACTGTCCTTTAAGTGAGAGGATCTTAGTATAAAGTCGTTTTCTCGGGAAGCGCTGGTGGAGAAGGGTTAGAGAAGTCAACTCTGTTTCCAACTCAAGAATACGTTTAGCTTCCATCTTTTTGTGGGTCGAAGCAAGATTAATGAGGAGGCCACGTAGCGTGACCTTGTGAGCTTCCCATAACACCGCAGGGGAAATATCAGGAGAGCTATTATCAGTAAGATAGGTGCAAATCATGTTGTTAATTTCAACAATGTTAGAGGGTTTAAGGAGAAGAGACTCATTTATACGCCATGTCCGAGAGGTCGAGAGTGTATGAGGGATAGCAATATCCAATACGAGGGCATAGTGGTCTGACCAAGTAGTGGGAATTATTTGTGCCCCGTGGAGGATCTGAGTGGAATTGCGGTCAGCAAAAATGTAGTCGATGCGGATGTAGAGGTCGTGTGGGGGTGAATAATGCGTGTAACCTCGAGCGGATGGATATAGAGTCCTTCAGCTATCGTACAAGTTGTGAGAGGAGATACAGGCCCTTAAAAGTTCAGATATCTTCGTGTGGGTTGACGTCCCCGTGCTAGGGTGAGATCTATCAAAAAAAGGGTCAAGGGTAATATTACAATCCCCAGCAATTATAATTTTGGAATTCGAGAATTTAGAGAGCTGGTCAGAGAAGGGCCCAAAGAAAGAACCCAGCTGCATGTTTGGGGCATACACGGACGCCAAGGTGATAGGGATTTGATTGAGGGTACCTGAGAGGATTACAAATCTACCATTTTCATTGTGAATAGAATCATGAATGACTATGGGGAGATCTCGGTGGATCATTATAGCAGTGCCTCTGCGCTTGGCTGACATAGTAGAGTGAAAGGTGTGAGGGTACGTTTTACTGTTTAAGGAAGGGTGGGGAGCTTTAAAGTGAGTTTCTTGAAGAAATATTATATCCGGCTTGTGTCGAGCAAATAAATGTAATGCTATGGAGCGCTTAGTCAGGGAGTTAACACCATTGACATTAATGAATAACAGTTTCAAGGTCATGGAGGGTAATAGTCTTCAGAGTGCATTATAGTGAACAACCATTGATGTGGCCAAACATAGAAAAACCGAAAGTACAGAAATGAACAGAGAAGAATAAGAGCAAGAAAGAACTCAAAGGATAGACCCATTCCTAAAAGCGGGTAGGGTCTAAAAGAGGAAGGGGTAGTGCCAACCAGGTAGCCCCTTCGGTGCGGGTCGTAGTGGCAATATAGGAAAACAGTAAATAAAAACCAGAACATGGATAACAAGAATAAAGATATCCTGCGGTCGAGCGCAAGGGCAAAAATATAAACAGGTCAAGACATAAAAAGAGAAATTTGACATCCTGACATGACTAGACGAATATATAATGAAATAATTACAGTAATAGTAACCATAACAAAAAACACAATTGGAAGAACAAACAAGGTCACATCATAACATTTGGCGAATGACTGTAGTACATTACAGCAGGAAGCGGGTTAACAATAGCGATAATACCGTATCTAAAGCCTGAGGCAGTCTCACTCTATTAAGCAAAATATTAGCCTTACCAGTTCAAGGCACAGTAAACATTGTCCAAATGAGACCAGGCAGGACCATCGTACAAGGGTCCCATGAATCAAACAGTCCGTAGAACAACTCGAGCAGTGCGGGTAGAATGAAGGGGTGGGGGAGGGGAAGAAGGGGGAAAAAAAGGGGGGGGGGATAAATTGCACAGTAATCATCAAAACTGAGTTACGTATCTGTAGTCATAAGAGAGCCTTGTCATTTAGTAGACCAATCAGGAGTCGGTGCCATAGGCCTCAACGGGGACGCAGGAGTGAGCTGATTCCAAAGCTCGCCAGGTAGAGTATCGAGAATGCCAAGAGTCTTGAGAAGGTCGTAGCCTTGAGCAGGGGTTTTAATTGAGTGATGGGATCCATCTTTGGTAACTTGGAGCTGAAAGGGGAATCCCCATTTATACTTAATAGAATGAGTACGAAGGACTCTGGTAATTGCAGCAAGGTCCCGACGTTTTCTAAGTGTAGAAGGAGCTAAGTCTTGGTATATTTGAAGTTGAGTGCCAGAATAATCTACAGTTTGGAGTTCCCGCGCGGCCGACATAAGCTTCTCCTTAGTCTTATAATAGTGGAACCGGAGGATGACATCTCGGGGTGGTTGAGTCAGGGGAGGCCGAGGACGGAGTGCTCTGTGCGCTCTATCTAGAAGAAGTTCTTTCGGAGTACCGGGGACCAATTTTAGAAACAGGCCTTCTAGAAAACCTGGGAGGGCTTCCAAAGTAACACTCTCAGGGATGTTGCGAACCCTAATATTATTTCTCCGGTTCCGGTTGTCCAGGTCCTCCAGGTGGTCCTCATGTAAGTCGACATCCATGCGGAGGTCAGTTAACTCCTGCTCAACCACGGCTTGGTACTGGCAGATCTCATCCATCTTACATTCCAAAGAATCAGTACGAGTGCCCAAGTCGGTCAGATCTTTTCTAAATTCTGTGAGTGCTGACCTCATTTCGGTTTGAATAGTTTTGGTGACAATAGAGATGATGTCTTGGGTGGTAAGGTGAGCTCTTGGTGATGGAGCATCTTCCGAATCAGACATTCGATCTGTGGTTGAAGAGTTACGAGATGGAGATCCTGCTTTCTCCCATGCACGAAGAATGCTGGGTTTATTAACAGCATTGGATTTACGTTTTTTTTGCGACATAATAGAATGGGAAAGGCAAGGAAGTAGATACCAAGAATATCAGCTCTGCTTAGGAAATCTCAGATGAATCCGGAGAATAACCTCGAGAGAGGCCTCGGCTAGGAGAGTAGCTGACCCTCTAGCGCTAGGTGACCGCAGGATAAGCTACCCTAGGACAGGCATCAGGGGCGCCATGGAGCACCACTTAGAGCATGGGCGACCATGAGCAGAGAATCACGGTGAGATGGAGTAGGATGCCGTGTTGACCCGGGGCCCGGGTGGCTAAGGAGTATAAGGTGATTATAAGATGGGGTATAGCGCAAACTTTAGGCCCCGGCTTCAAACCAGGGAGAGGGCCGCAGGAACGCACAAAGTCACTACCCGATTCTGCAGCACTCCCCCAGTGTTACCTAAGTGAGCTGGAAGGTAGCAGGGGTGTATATATAGTTTGAGGGGATGACAATAGGGGCCATATAGAGGGCTTTAAGGAGCTTTAGGTGCAGGAGCTCCAGAGCTGCACATCTGACTTCTCTAGCAGCCAGGCCACGCCCCCCCATTTTTTTAATAATTGTTTTTTAATATTGTAGTTCCAGCTACGTGTTAGGGCAGACAGTGTCGGGGGATTTATATTCTTCAGGGCTCCCCCTACTCTGCAGCTTCAGAAGGGTTGCACCGAGCAGGGAGCAAGAGGGCTATGTGGGCACCACGCCAGCATTTAAGATGGCGCCGCCAGGACCTGGAAGCGACCTTCCACCTCTCAGGCTCCCGGAGGCCGCTGATAGACCAGCCCAGAGACAGGTGCACAGCGCAGGCCGGGGTCCCCCAGTCCGAGCGCCACCGAGCAGGGAGAGGCAGCCGCGGCGGAAAAGAGAGCAGGAGAACAGGAGACACCACCCGCGCTCGGCCCTCCACAGCACGGCCACGATGATCGGCGGGCGTCCCTCAGCGGTAAGGGGGTAGCGGGTAACACTCACCACCGCCCACAGGCACCGGGACTATGGCGCAGAGAAGGGTACTTCAGTGCCGAGGGGCCACGTATCTCCGGACCGCACCGCAATCGTGGCCCCGGCTTTTCCTGGGTCAGCAGGCCGCAACCCGCACGGGTGTAGGAGACACCCGCCGGCTCCGCAGACCGTGTCGACCAGTGCAAGGGTACCCCAACTGGTAGGGGTGAGTCCCCAATGTTACTTGGGAGCAGCCAGGTTCCGAGAAATCGTTATCCAAGGCAGGACCTCCAGTGAGACACGTCCGCCTGGATCTGCAGCTAAGCTACGCCCCCCCCCCCCCCCGGGATCAGACATTTTATTGACTGTTTTGCTTTGCTTTGTGTGAAACTCCATTTTTGTAAATTTAGTTTTTGCTAAAACTATTAATTCTGTTGGAAAAATGTTAAGTTTCATAGCCAGAGTCTTGCTAATTCAGCTCATCTGTATTCAGTAGGGTGACCATAATATCCCTTTCATCTGGGACACATATGATTTACACAGGTTCCATAGGCAAACGCAGGGGGGGGTTTCTGGTTGCACGGAAACCCCCTTCCTCTTGGCAAGTGGCTCAAATTATGACAACAATACTAATGGTAAATAATACTATTACTAGAACTGCCACCACATCATGCAGTTTTTGGAACAGCAGAGCTGCTACACATGCCCAGATGCCCAGTGGTAGCAGCTTCTTCTGCCAAGTTTGCTGTGTGTATGGATTTGAGTCCTCAATCAGTGCACTGGACCAAAGAGTAACTACCAGGAAGAAGAGACAGGAGCATTACCATAAGGTGGAAGAATGTGTTCTTAGAAAGTGCAGTGCTGGTTCTATTATGTTTGTGTATTTATTTATTTATTCTGGTAAGTTTAACCTTTTTTCTGACCACTTATTTATATTATTTAAGTATGTTTGATAAAGCCTATACTATAGACCATCTATACATACTTGCCTATCTGACCTTCTTCATGAGGGAGAAAATGCTTTGTTCCTGGACTTTCCTGGTAATGTATGATTGCCATCACCTGTGGTGAAACACCTTTCTTATCAATTAACTAGCTCACCACAGGTGATGGCAATCATACATTACCAGGAAAGTCCAGGAACAGAGCATTTTCTCCCTCATGGAGAGGGTCAGGTAGGCAAGTATGCATCTATAGTGTTAAATATAAATACAGGTTGAGTATCCCTTATCCAAAATGCTTGGGACCAGAGGTATTTTGGATATAGGATTTTTCCGTATTTTGGAATAATTGCATACCATAATGAGATATCATGGTGATGGGACCCAAGTCTAAGCACAGGATGCATTTATGTTTCATATACACCTTATACACACAGCCTGAAGGTATTTAATACAATATTTTTTATAACTTTGTGCATTAAACAAAGTGTGTCTACATTCACACAATTCATTTATGTGTCATATACACCTTATACACATAGCCTGAAGGTCATTTAATACAATATTTTTAATAACTTTGTGTATTAAACAAAGTTTGTGCACATTGAGCCATCAAAAAACAAAGGTTTCATTATCTCACTCTCACTCAAAAAAGTCCGTATTTCGGAATATTCCGTATTTCGGAATATTTGGATATGGGATACTCAACCTGTACTGTATTCCATACAGTATACAGTGTATAAAAAGACCAATGTTCAGAGTCATTACTAGGTTCTTCTACCACTCCCCCAAACTCCTGCACTTGTTCCAATGTTCCGCAGAGTGGGAGATTGTGGGATTGCATTTGGAAACCCCCCTTAAGAAATCCTGCGTTTGCCACTGGGTTCTGTGGCTGGCTAAAACCAGGTGATATTCAGGCTAGAGTTTAGCCAGCCACAGAACCTGTGTAAATCATAGGTGTCCCAGATTAAAGGGATATTATGGTATAATTCAGTAAGAATTCTGCCAGTTCAAACTGCTTTCCCCACAGAAATCTATCTATCTTGCTAAATAAAACTATTTGCTAGCAGAAGTCTAGCAATGATTGCTCAGCTGGCAATGCTTTTGGCCAGTGTGCTGGATCTTCTTCAGCTTTGCAAATGAATGAAGTGTTCGTAAGCAGAAATTTGAAGAGATGTTTTTACTGTTTTTCCCAAGTTTATTCCTAGTAGGGCATGAAATCCCCAAAAATACGCTTTACAGGAACAGCTTCAAAACTAGGAATGTAGTAGAGATTTGTGCATTTGCACAAAATAAAAAATAAAAAATCACTGTTTAATGTAAAAAAAAAATGTGTACTCTTTATGGAGGTCTCTAAAATTTTCATTTTCTTGTATATGTAAAAAATAAACTCCCCTCACAGGAGCTCTGGGGTCCGGTACAGCCTCCTCCCTGCCATCTCCATGTGGGTCATGTGGGTGCCATCATCTTGGTCTCAGTCAGCTGACCGCGGATTGGCCGATTGGGCACCAGTTTATATACAGCTGATCATGTCCTCCGATGAGCGTCAAGCAAGGGGAATAAAAGGATCCTTCTTGGACTCAGAATGCACCAGGCGTCCTGTAGCTCCAGATTACAGGTCTCCCTGACTATCTGCCTTACTTTGTGTTAGCCTTGCTGCTCAAGTATTACTAGCTGATTCTGTATACTGAAGCTATTCCGGTTCTAACTATGGGGGTCATTCCGAGTTGATCGCTCGCTAGCTGCTTTTAGCAGCAGTGCAAATGCTAATCCGCCGCCCTCTGGGAGTGTATATTAGCTTAGCAGAAGTGCGACCGAAAGGATCGCAGAACGGGGTTACATTTTTTCAAGCAGTTTCAGAGTAGCTGCAGACCTACTCCTTCTTTGCGATCACTTCAGTCTGTTTAGTTCCCGTTTTGACGTCACAAACACGCCCTCCGTTCGGCCAGCCACTCCCCCATTTCCCCAGGCACACCTGCGTTTTTACCTGACATGCCTGCGTTTTTTTAGCACACTCCCGGAAAACGGTCCGTTACCACCCAGAAACACCCACTTCCTGTCAATCACTCAACGATCAGCAGTGCGAATGAAAAGCATTGCTAGACCTTGTGTGAAACTGCATAGTTTTTTGTGAAAGTACGTCGCACGTGCGCACTGCGGCCCATATGCATGCGCAGAAATGCCGATTTTTTTGCCTGATCGCTGCGCTGCGAACAACGGCAGCTAGTGATCAACTCGGAATGACCCCCTTAGTTCTGCGGATTGAAGCTATTCCGGTTCCAGCCTGGTTCTGTACATTGAAGTTATTCTGGTTCCAGCACAGTTCAGTACATTAGAGCTATTCTATTTCCAGCCTGGTTTTGTACATTGAAGCTAGTCCAGTTCCAGCCCAGTTCCATACATTGAAGCCATTCCAGTTCCAGCCCAGTTTTATATTTTGAAGCTATTCCGGACCTAGCCGGTTCTGTATACTGAAGATATTTCAGTTCCAGCCTGGTTCTGTATACTGAAGCTATTCCGGTTCCAGCTGGTTCTGTACATTGAAGCTATTTCAGTCCCAGTCTGGTTTTGTACACTGAAGCTATTCCAGTGCCAGCCAGTTCTGAATACTGAAGCTGTAGCTGGTTCCAGCCCAGTATCTCTAAAGCTAAAGCTGGTCCCAACCCAGCAACTCTAAAGCTGTAGCCGGTTCCAGCCAGTAAGTTTCAGTCTTAGCCTGTACCAGTTCTCCAAAAGCTTTCGATGATTCCAGTTATATATTAGTCCTCCAGTTCTTCTGCTTTCCTGAGTACCAAAATCCATTAGAGTATCTGCTCCAGCCATTCCAGGATCTGTTTCCAGCATTAACCAGCTGATCTCTGAAGGTCTTAGCATTGTATGAGGAGGAAATACATATGCCCGCCCAGTTTCCAACACTCCAGCTCTGCATCCAAAGTTCCTGAAAAGCTGACACAATCCCTACAGCTAAGTGGGATTGCAGCTTTAAGCATTTATTATTAAATGCGTCATATCAATAGCCATCAGAGCACCATGGGGTTGATGTATCAAGCAGTGAAAAGAGCAGAGAAGAGGGATATCGGAGAAGTGCTCATAGCAACCAATCAGCTTTGAGGAGGCATTTATCAAGGTAGCAGCTGATTGGCTGGTCTGGGCCACTTCTCCATTCTTTTCGCTGCTTAATATTGCTTTTTTTCTGGCTCAAACAACATGACCTTTCTGTGATACCATTTTATAGTGTTATACAGTATGTCAGATTTTGGGGTGGGACACTAAAGTATATACTTTTCAAAGCTTCATGTATGCTATAAAACAAAGTTAATGGTTTTACTTTTTTAAGAATTGCTTAGAGATTTTGAAATAAATAAGGGGACTTGGAACAACTGAACAAAACAATATGTCCAAGTCATTGGGGTATATTTACTAAGGTTCCAATTTTGATAGAGTTTTTTTTTTTCCCAAAGTGTCATCTCGGGAATTTACAAAACACAAATCTCGGCAGAGATGATGGCATTCGGATTTTTTTTTGACGGTAGAGTTCACAAATACGAATGAGTATACCATCGGTCAAACATGGCTGTTTAGATATACAACACGGTAATTTACCAAGCCTTCGTATTTGTAATCTCCACCGTGAAAGGGCAATTGCGACTGTGAAAAAATGTGAATCGTTAAAAAACGCGGCAAAAATAGAGACCTGCTTTTGTAAAGCGTGTTTACTTGTGTTTCAACTTCACCATTACTCACACCTGCATTTTTGAGCTTTTAAAAGGGGCCTAAGCACATTATTCAAATCCCTCACTCTGAAATGGCTGCTGGCCTGTGTAGCAGTGAAGTACTGTGTGCTGTTGGGATTCCTGGGACTGCTCCATCAGTCTGGAAGAAACCAGGGCCATGAAACTGAACATGGTCAGCAGGTTGAACAGGTTCGGCGGAGGCCTCTTTTTTATGGGGTGTTTAAACTTAAACGCATTGGCCGAAGACCAGGTCATACAGATGTTCCGGCTCCATAGAAACAACATTTTCCATCTGTATGACCTTGTCAAACTGGACCTAGACCCTGAGACAGCACGCTATCGCTCTGTCTCAGGCCTGCACAAACTCCTGGCTGTGTTGTACTTTCTGGCTACTGGCAGTTTTCAGGCTGTGTGTGGCGATGTCATTGGAATCTCACAACCCACCTTTTAAAAATACTTAAATCAGGTGAAGTATACCATACATACTCCTCTATCTCAAAGTATTTTATGTGTATTGTTACATTATACAGTGTTGTTGTTAGTAGTACTCATGTCACTCACCATATTTGTTCAAATGTACACACAGGTGTTGGATGCATTGCAACCTTACCCAGGAGTCTCAGTGGCATTCAGTCAGGGTAGCTTTCTATGGGCTTGCTGGCATGCCCAATGTGCTCGGTGCCATATATGGCACACCCATAGAGCTGAGACCACCTAGGGGCAGGCAGTATATTTATACTAATAGACATCTTGACCACTCCACTAATGCCCAGGTGGTTTGTGATGCAAGCCTTAAAATAATGAGTGTTGTTGCGGGTCACCCTGGCAGCTGCCATGACTCCTTCATCCACAGTCAGTCATCCATCTTTGATAAATTTGAGGCCGGACAAATGCCAGATGGATGGCTGCTGGGTATGTAGCTAGATATGTGTGTAAATATTTTTTTAATAAAAACTGTACATTATGCCAGCAATGTATGACCGAATACCTACTTTACAATCTAGCCTATATATGTATTTCAGGTGATGGGGGATATGGCTGTTTCTCTTGGCTTCTGACTCCATTGTCTTATCCTGATTTCCCTGCTGAACACAATTACAATCATGCACATAAGTCCACGCAGAATGTGATAGAAAGATGTTTTGGGGTACTGAAATCTAGGTTTCGGTGTCTTGATAAGTCTGCTGGCCTTTTGTTGTATAGTCCCTTAAAGGTGACTAGGATTGTGTTCTGCTGCTGTTTTCTTCATAACATGTGTTTGCAACAACATCTGCCACATGAGGATGAGGATGATGATGAAGAAAACAGTCAGCAAGTAGGGGAGTTAGAAACATCTGGCGACACTTTGAGTACAAATGTAGGGAGGCGGGTAAGGCAAGAACTGATCCAGCACCATTTTAGCGGTGTCACAACTGAGGGCCTGAGCTGACGGGAGGCAGCCTCAGTTGTAGGGGCTGAGATGTACCGGAACCTGGGAGGTTGTATCAGACCCCTGGACATGTAAGTAACATGAATAATAACTGCCCGAAGGCGTGACCACGACAACTTGGATAAAAGTCAATGATGTTTATTATGACAACTCCGCAACACAGCAGCAGTAAAAGAAAACGTAAAAGTCAGCAAATAATAAATACAGTTCCTGGGTACTACAGGATGGCAGGAGCCACAGGGCACTGGTAGTGTGAGATAGTTCTTATGATCTTCTAGATGGAAAGTCCTTACCAGGCCCGACTGTAGCAATGGAGATAACCCAGGATTGTGTCAGCTGGTGTTCCAGGAAAAGCTGGGTTGCTGAAGGTAAAACAGCTGCTGTGGATACTGGCTGGAACCAGACTGTTGTTAGCACGGAGTGGATACTGGCTGGAACCAGTTAAATAATAAATGAACTTGGGAGCGATGAAATATGAACTGAAATGTAGAACTTGAGAGCGGAGAAATAATAATACCGGTGGAGAGTGGTAAAGTGTAGAAAGGACACCGGCCCTTTAAGGGAAGCTGTACTCTGCTGGAAGCTGAGCTGGAAGCAGGAAATGTTGTAGCTGGAAACAGATGAATCCACAATGGATTGGAGAGTCAGGCTACACCGCAGGTTGAATGCTGGTGCGGGTCTCTATGGTGGAAGTCTTGAGACAGGAGCTGGAACCTGGAAGACAATCACAGGAGAGAGACAAACAGGAACTAGGTTTGACAACCAAAGCACTGACGCCTTCCTTGCTCAGGCACAGTGTATTTATACCTGCAGCAAGGAAGGGATTGGCTAGGCAATTATGCAGATTAACAATACTGACAACAGATTGGAGGAAATGATCAGCTGACAGAATCCAAGATGGCTGCGCCCATGCAGACACTTGGAGGGAAGTTTGGTTTGTAATCCATGTGGTAATGAAAACAGTAATGGCGGCACCGGCCACTGGAGACAGGAGACGCCAGGCTGACAAGTGCACATCCAACCACGCGGACACAGCGGAGGCCGCGGCTGACGTAATCGCCACTCTGACACTCTGCATGCAGAAGCTCAGGGACGGCGGCGGAGGCCGCGGGAGACGCCATGCCAGATGTAATAAGGCGTTACTGTGACAGCGTCTCAGAGAGACAGGAGAGGATGCAGGAATGTGAACATTAGGATAACAGATGGGATCCGGTCCTGGAGCGCTGAGCCAGCCTTAGGAGGCATCTGATGGGTAAGAAATGGCGTCCAGATACCCGGATCGTGACAGCACCCCCCCCTTTAGGAGTGGCCCCAGGACACTTCTTTGGCTTTTGAGGAAACTTGGAATGGAATCTCCGGACCAAGGCAGGAGCATGGACATCAGAAGCATTGGTCCATGAACGTTCCTCAGGACCATAACCCTTCCAGTCAATAAGATATTGTAGTTGACCGTAACGGTGACGTGAGTCCAGGATCTTGGCCACTTCATACTCAACGCCTCGTTGAGTTTGGACTTTCGGAGTTGGAGGAAGTGAGGAATGAAACCGATTCAAGATCAGCGGTTTCAACAGGGAAACATGGAATGTCCTGGGTATTTTTAAGAAGGGAGGCAACTGGAGTCTGTAAGCAACAGGATTGATGACTTGTTCAATCTTGAAAGGACCGATATAGCGAGGTGCAAACTTCATACTGGGAACTCTTAACCTCAAATTCTTCGTGGATAACCATACCCGATCACCCACCTTGAGAGCAGGAACTGCTCGACGCTTCTTATCCGCAAACTTCTTGTACCTGAACGATGCCTTGAGCAGAGCTGATCGTACGCTCTTCCAGATATTGGCAAACTGATGCAAGGTGATATCCACTGCGGGAACAGAAGTTGCTGGAAGCGGTTGGAACTCAGGAACTTTAGGGTGGAATCCAAAGTTAGTGAAGAATGGTGTTGAAGCAGATGAAGAATGATACTGGTTGTTATGACAGAACTCGGCCCAGGGAAGTAATTGAACCCAGTCATCTTGAGAGGAGGACACATAGATGCGGAGGAAGGCCTCCAAGTCCTGATTCACCCTCTCGGTTTGACCATTGGTCTGAGGATGGTAAGCCGTGGAAAACTTTAGCTTGACTTGGAGGACTTGACATAAACTTCGCCAGAATTTGGCTGTGAATTGAACTCCTCGATCTGAGATAATTTCTTCAGGAAGACCGTGGAGTCGGAAGATCTCTTGTATGAATACTTGAGCCAACTTGGAAGCTGACGGAAGACCGGTGAGAGGAATGAAGTGTGCCATCTTGGTGAACCGGTCAACTACCACCCAGATGGTATTGAACTTGTTGCACATGGGTAAGTCTGTAATGAAATCCATCGACAAGTGGGTCCATGGTCGACGGGGAACGGATAGTGGAACCAGTTGCCCCGCAGGCGACTGGCGGGATACTTTATGTTGGGCACACTTTGGGCAAGATGCAATAAACTCCAAGACGTCCTTTTTCAGAGTTGGCCACCAATAGGACCTAGAGATAAACTCCAGGGTTTTTTTGGATACCTGTATGTCCGGCAAAACGGGAAGCATGGGCCCAATGCATGAGCTTCTTCCTTAGCATCGGCTTCACAAAACTTTTCCCTGATGGGGGCGTAGAGTCCATCCCTACCGTGGAGAATGCCAACGGATTTATAATAGGATGCTTGTCTGAAGACTCTGACTCATTTTCTTGCTCCCATGAGCGGGAAAGGGCATCGGCCTTGCGATTCTGAGAGCCCGGACAGAACTGGAGTTTAAAGTCGAACCTGGAAAAGAAAAGTGCCCATCTGGCCTGACGAGGGTTGAGACATTGTGCGCCCTTCAGGTATAAAAGGTTCTTGTGGTCTGTAAGTATGGTGATTAAATGAGAAGCTCCCTCCAACAGATACCTCCACTCTTCTAGAGCGAGCTTGATGGCTAGCAACTCCTGGTCGCCAATGGCATAGTTGCGCTCAGCTGGGGAGAACTTCCGGGAGAAGAAACTGCAAGGATGTAAATGGCCATCTTTAGCCCTCTGAGATAACACCGCTCCTACTCCAACGGAGGAGGCATCCACCTCTAGGATGAAAGGAGAGTCTATGTCAGGCTGTTTCAGGACAGGCGCAGAGATGAACCTCTGTTTTAAAAGATGAAAAGCTTGCATGGCTTCTTCAGACCACTTGGACGGGTTAGCACCCTTCTTGGTGAAAGCAGTAATAGGCGCCACAATGGTGGAAAAGTCTCGTATAAACTTTCGGTAATAATTGGCGAACCCTAAGAACCTCTGGACCCCTTTGAGGGTTAAGGGTACCGGCCAATTCTGAATTGCTTGTAGTTTCTCAGGATCCATCTCTAGTCCGGAACCGGACACAATGTACCCTAGAAACGGAATGGACTTGACTTCAAAGACGCATTTTTCTAATTTGCAATAGAGATGATTGACACGGAGACGGGACAGAACCTCTTTAACCCAAAAACGATGTTCCTCTAAATCGTTGGCAAAAATGAGGATATCGTCTAGATAGACCACGACATGACGGTATAGAATGTCTCTGAAAATCTCATTGACAAAATGCTGGAAGACAGCTGGAGCATTGCTCAATCCGAAGGGCATGACGAGGTACTCATAATGTCCGTCACGGGTGTTAAAGGCGGTCTTCCACTCGTCACCCTCACGGACCTGGATGAGATTGTATGCACCTCGCAAGTCCAGCTTTGTAAAGATGGTAGCTCCGCTAACTCTGTCAAAGAGCTCAGTAATCAGGGGTAAAGGATAACGGTTCTTGATGGTAATGTCGTTCAAACCTCTGTAGTCGATGCACGGCCGCAGACCACCATCTTTCTTTTTTACAAAAAAGAAGCCTGCGCCGGCTGGGGAAGAAGAAGGTCGAATGAGCCCCTTTGCTAGGTTCTCTTTAATGTATTCCTCCATAGAATGCGTCTCAGGCAGAGACAACGGATAAGTTCGGCCTCGAGGTGGAACCTTCCCTGGAACGAGATCAATCGGGCAGTCCCATTCTCTATGAGGAGGAAGGATATCAGCAGAAGCTTTACTGAACACATCCGTGAAATCTTGATATGGAGGAGGTGGAACATCAGACGACCTGGGGGAGGAAGAACAGACAGGCAATACTTTAAACAAACATGTCTCTGCACAGGAGGAACCCCATGCCAGGATTTGCGTAGTCGTCCAATCAATTGTAGGATTGTGAAGACGGAGCCATGGAAGGCCCAGGACCACAGGATGTGTGGCTCTTGGAATCACTAAAAGTGAAATAAGTTCGGAATGAAGAACTCCCACTCTCAGACGAACTGGTAGAGTCCTTAGAGCAATAACAGTATCAAAAATTTTACTGCCATCCACGGCAGTTAAGGAAAAGGAGGAAGGAAGTCTCTCGGTGGGTAGGGACCACCGTTTAACATAGGCTTCAGTAATAAAGTTCCCAGCTGCTCCGGAATCAAGGAGAGCAATGACGTTCCGATAACGTTGAGCAACTTGAAGCGAGACTGGGAGATTACAATCATGAGGAGATGGAGAGGAGATCATTACTCCTAGCCGGCCCTCTCCTGGGCGAGCTAGGGTTTGGAGTTTTCCCGGACGTTCGGGACAGGCATTGATGGTGTGAGACGGAGCTGCACAGTAAAGACAAAGAGACTCAGAGAGACGTCTTCGGCGCTCAGCAGGAGTTAAACGGGAACGGCCAATTTGCATGGGCTCATCTTTAGATGGTGACAGTTGACGAGGAGGAGGAGTAGAAGATTTTGGAGCAGATGATCTTCCACGCTCAGTTGCTCTCTCTCTGAAACGTAAATCAACTTTCGTGCAGAGTGAGATTAGCTCATCTAACTTAGAAGGTAAGTCTCTGGTAGCTAACTCATCTTTAATAAGCTCAGATAAGCCATGCCAGAATGCAGCATACAGGGCCTCGTCGTTCCATGCCAGTTCGGATGCCAGGATCTGGAACTGTATCAGATATTGTCCTACAGTACGTGACCCCTGGCGTAAACGTAGAATCTCGGATGAAGCTGAGGTTACCCGGCCTGGCTCGTCGAAGATGCGCCTGAATGTTGACACGAATGCAGTGTAAGAAGATAGCAGGGTGTCGGACCTCTCCCATAACGGTGATGCCCAGTCAAGGGCGGAGCCACTGAGAAGAGAGATGATGTAGGCAATTTTTGTACGGTCACTGGGAAAATTGCCAGGTTGTAGCTCAAACTGAATCTCACACTGGTTGAGAAATCCCCTGCAGAATCTTGGAGATCCGTCAAATTTTGCTGGCGTTGGAAGATGAAGACGTGGAGCAGAAATGGGTAAGGTGGGTGGGGTTATAGCTGGAGTCACTGTGGTTGACGCACCAGATGCGCCTGATCCACGGAGAGTTGTCTGAATCCCATCCAGCCGAGTAGAGAGATCCTGGAGACAGCGGATGATGTGGCCCTGTGCAGCCTCCTGATGTTCTAGTCGGGCTGCCAGTTCTTGCATCGGCCTGGCCGCTTGATCCTGGTCTCCGGCTGGATTCATTAGGTCAGTGCTTACTGTCACAACTGAGGGCCTGAGCTGACGGGAGGCAGCCTCAGTTGTAGGGGCTGAGATGTACCGGAACCTGGGAGGTTGTATCAGACCCCTGGACATGTAAGTAACATGAATAATAACTGCCCGAAGGCGTGACCACGACAACTTGGATAAAAGTCAATGATGTTTATTATGACAACTCCGCAACACAGCAGCAGTAAAAGAAAACGTAAAAGTCAGCAAATAATAAATACAGTTCCTGGGTACTACAGGATGGCAGGAGCCACAGGGCACTGGTAGTGTGAGATAGTTCTTATGATCTTCTAGATGGAAAGTCCTTACCAGGCCCGACTGTAGCAATGGAGATAACCCAGGATTGTGTCAGCTGGTGTTCCAGGAAAAGCTGGGTTGCTGAAGGTAAAACAGCTGCTGTGGATACTGGCTGGAACCAGACTGTTGTTAGCACGGAGTGGATACTGGCTGGAACCAGTTAAATAATAAATGAACTTGGGAGCGATGAAATATGAACTGAAATGTAGAACTTGAGAGCGGAGAAATAATAATACCGGTGGAGAGTGGTAAAGTGTAGAAAGGACACCGGCCCTTTAAGGGAAGCTGTACTCTGCTGGAAGCTGAGCTGGAAGCAGGAAATGTTGTAGCTGGAAACAGATGAATCCACCATGGATTGGAGAGTCAGGCTACACCGCAGGTGGAATGCTGGTGCGGGTCTCTATGGTGGAAGTCTTGAGACAGGAGCTGGAACCTGGAAGACAATCACAGGAGAGAGACAAACAGGAACTAGGTTTGACAACCAAAGCACTGACGCCTTCCTTGCTCAGGCACAGTGTATTTATACCTGCAGCAAGGAAGGGATTGGCTAGGCAATTATGCAGATTAACAATACTGACAACAGATTGGAGGAAATGATCAGCTGACAGAATCCAAGATGGCTGCGCCCATGCAGACACTTGGAGGGAAGTTTGGTTTGTAATCCATGTGGTAATGAAAACAGTAATGGCGGCACCGGCCACTGGAGACAGGAGACGCCAGGCTGACAAGTGCACATCCAACCACGCGGACACAGCGGAGGCCGCGGCTGACGTAATCGCCACTCTGACACTCTGCATGCAGAAGCTCAGGAACGGCGGCGGAGGCCGCGGGAGACGCCATGCCAGATGTAATAAGGCGTTACTGTGACAGCGTCTCAGAGAGACAGGAGAGGATGCAGGAATGTGAACATTAGGATAACAGATGGGATCCGGTCCTGGAGCGCTGAGCCAGCCTTAGGAGGCATCTGATGGGTAAGAAATGGCGTCCAGATACCCGGATCGTGACAAGCGGTAAGTATATGTGTTTGTGGTTTTATTGTTGTAGTTTGTTATTTCCGCGTTCCAAATTAGTTTTCTATATATATGTGTCTCTCTCTCTCTCTCTCTCTCTCTCTATATATATATATATATATATATATATATATATATATCGATATATATTTAGAGTTCTTGACCTATATATGTGTATCTCTATATATATATTGTGTCACAGATATATCTACATATATATATATATATATATATATATATATATATATTTTTTTTTTTATTTATTTTTTTAATATATTTATCTACATATATATATATATATTAGAGATGAGCGGGTTCGGTTGTCTGAGATCCGAACCCCCCCGAACTTCACCTATTTTACACGGTTACGAGGCAGCCTTGGATCTTCCCGCCTTGCTCGGTTAACCCGAACGTGCCCGAACATCATCATCCAGCTGTCGGATTCTCGCAAGATTCATATTCTATATAAAGAGCTGCGCGTCGCCACCATTTTCACTCGTGCATTGAAGATTGAACGGAGAGAACGTGGCTGCGTTCTCTCCCTGAAAAGCTCCGTAATCTGTGCTCAGTGTGCTGCAAACATCTGTGCTCAGTGTGCTGAAAATATCTGTGCTCAGTGTGCTGAAAATATCTACGTTCTCTGCCTGCAAACGCTCCATATCTGTGCTCAGTGTGCTGCAAATATCTGTGCTCAGTGTGCTTTATTGTGGGGACTGGTTACCACCAGTATAATAGTAGTTCAGTACAGTAGGCCATTGCTGTATCTTTCAGCTCTCTGTCACTGCAAGTATCCATTCCATATCTGTGCTGCATTTTTGTGAGCAGTATATACAGTATTACAGTGCAGCATTTTGGTGACCAACAGTATATAGTTGTACAGTAGGCCATTGCTGTATCTTGCAGCTCTGTGTCGCTGCAAGTATCCATTCCATATCTGTGCTGCATTTTTGTGAGAGGTATATATAGTATTACAGTGCAGCATTTTGGTGACCAACAGTATATAGTTGTACAGTAGGCCATTGCTGTATCTTGCAGCTCTGTGTCACTGCAAGTATCCATTCCATATCTGTGCTGCATTTTTGTGAGCAGTATATATAGTATTACAGTGCAGCATTTTGGTGACCAACAGTATGTAGTTGTACAGTAGGCCATTGCTGTATCTTGCAGCTATGTGTCACTGCAAGTATCCATTCCATATCTGTGCTGCATTTTTGTGAGCAGTATATACAGTATTACAGTGCAGCATTTTGGTGACCAACAGTATATATATATATAGTACAGTACAGTAGGCCATTGCTATTGATATATTACTGGCATATAATTCCACACATTAAAAAATGGAGAACAAAAATGTGGATTATAAAATAGGGAAAGATCAAGATCCACTTCCACCTCGTGCTGAAGCTGCTGCCACTAGTCATGGCCGAGACGATGAAATGTCACCAACGTCGTCTGCCAAGGCCGATGCCCAATGTCATGGTAGAGAGCATGTAAAATCCAAAAAAACAAAGTTCAGTAAAATGACCCAAAAATCTAAATTAAAAGCGCCTGAGGAGAAGCGTAAACTTGCCAATATGCCATTTATGACACGGAGTGGCAAGGAACGGCTGAGGCCCTGGCCTATGTTCATGGCTAGAGGTTCAGCTTCACATGAGGATGGAAGCACTCATCCTCTTGCTAGAAAAATGAAAAGACTTAAGCTGGCAAAAGCACGGCAAAGAACTGTGCGTTCTTCTAAATCACAAATCCCCAAGGAGAGTCCAATTGTGTCGGTTGCGATGCCTGACCTTCCCAACACTGGACGCCCCCTGCAAGTGCTGGAAGGAGCACCCACAGTCCAGTTCCTGATAGTCAAATTGAAGATGTCACTGTTGAAGTACACCAGGATGAGCATATGGGTGTTGCTGGCGCTGAGGAGGAAATTGACAAGGAGGATTCTGATGGTGAGGTGGTTTGTTTAAGTCAGGCACCCGGGGAGACACCTGTTGTCCGTGGGATGAATATGGCCATTGACATGCCTGGTCAAATTACAAAAAAAATCACCTTTTTGGTGTGGAATTATTTTAACAGAAATGCGGACAACAGGTGTCAAGCCGTGTGTTGCCATTGTCAAGCTGTAATAAGTAGGGGTAAGGACGTTAACCACCTAGGAACATCCTCCCTTATACGTCCCCTGGAGTGCATTCATCAGAAGTCATTGACAAGTTCAAAAACTTTGAGTGACAGCGGAACCAGTCCACTGACAACTAAATCCCTTCCTCTTGTACCCAAGCTCCTGCAAACCACACCACCTACTCCCTCTGTGTCAATTTCATCCTTAGACAGGAACGCCAATAGTCCTGCAGGCCATGTCACTGGCAATTCTGACGAGTCCTCTCCTAACTGGGATTCCTCCGATGGATCCTTGAGTGTAACACATACTGCTGCTGGCGCTGCTGTTGTTGCTGCTGGGAGTCGATCGTCATCCCAGAGGGGAAGTCGGAAGACCACTTGTACTACTTCCAGTAAGCAACTGACTGTCCAACAGTCCTTTGCGAGGAAGATGAAATATCACAGCAGTCATCCTGCTGCAAAGCGGATAACTCAGGTCTTGGCAGCTGTGTTGGTGTTATACGTGTGTCCGGTATCCACCGTTAATTCACAGGGAATTAGAGAATTGCTTGAGGTACTGTGTCCCCGGTACCAAATCCCATCTAGGTTCCACTTCTCTAGGCAGGCGATACCAAGAATGTACACAGACGTCAGAAAAAGAGTCACCAATGTCCTAAAAAATGCAGTTGTACCCAATGTCCACTTAACCACGGACATGTGGACAAGTGGAGCAGGGCAGACTCAGGACTATATGACTGTGACAGCCCACTGAGTAGATGTATTGCCACCCGCAGCAAGAACAGCAGCGGCAGCACCAGTAGCAGCATCTCTTAAACGCCAACTCGTTCCTAGGCAGGCTACACTTTGTATCACCGCTTTCCACAAGAGGCACACAGCTGACAACCTCTTACGGAAACTGAGGAACATCATCGCAGAATGGCTTACCCCAATTGGACTCTCCTGGGTATTTGTGACATCGGACAACGCCACCAATATTGTGCGTGCATTACATGTGGGCAAATTCCATAACATCCCATGTTTTGCACATACATTGAATTTGGTGGTGCAGAATTTTTTAAAAAATGACAGGGGCATGCAAGAGATGCTGTCGGTGGCCTGAAGAATTGCGGGCCACTTTCGGCATTCAGCCACCGCGAGCTGAAGACTGGAGCACCAGCAAACACTCCTGAACCTGCCCCGCCATCATCTGAAGCAAGAGGTGGTAACGAGGTGGAATTCAACCCTCTATATGCTTCAGAGGATGGAGGAGCAGCAAAAGGCCATTCAAGCCTTTACATCTGCCTATGATATAGGCAAAGGAGGGGGAATGCACCTGACTCAAGCGCAGTGGAGAATGATTTCAACGTTGTGCAAGGTTCTGCAACCCTTTGAACGGGATGCGGTCAACATCCCGCTGGACGGGATCCCGGCGGTCGAAATACCGTCGCCGGAATTCCGACAGCCACAATCCCGACATATTCTCCCTCCGTGGGTTTGCACGACACCCATAGAGGGAGAATATAATAGTGTGCCGAGCGTGGCGAGCGAAGCGAGCCCGCAAGGGGCTGCGTTCCGCTCGCCACCCCTGTCGGGATTGTGTGGTCGGGATTCCGGCGTCGTTATTTCGACCGCCGGGATCCCATCAAGCGGGATTACGTACTGATCCCCTTTGAACTTGCCACA